>NC_091553.1:8527585-8535085 GCF_042767895.1 Penaeus vannamei
CATGAATAGTGATTTTCTATTAATTTATTCCTGACCTTCCTCTCTTGGGGCAAGATCCATATACCTACGTACAGAATTATCCATTACAAAATGAACTCCACTATCAATTGGATGAACAATAAACGGAATGCATCCTAGGCCAATAGCTGTTGTTATCCATTTTCTTGTTGTCAGAGGGATTCTCGGAATAGTCTTGGCCATGGTATAAAGGGAGGCAGCACACACACGGTTGATTGTAAAGCCTGGTACAATCACTGATGCAAAGGCTTGCCAAAGAAGTGTGTCCACTGCGGCGTGAGTGATAGCACGCTGGGTAGCACCTGGTTGCTGAAGATGATCAACATAAACTTATGAAATGCTCTGATCTAAAATTGTATATGGCTTATCTTTGTTTTATGCAAATCAAACACAACAATATCAGTTCATTACTTAGTACTGTTAATTATTTACCTTGCTCATTTTTGTTGACTTATCATATGTGTCTGCAATAACATATGCTGATGCAACTCCATATGTTGACCTAACAAACCACAAAGGTGTCAGGGCTCTAAAAGCTTCACCTACTTCATTAGCATAACCTACAAGGGGGAGGAAATATTTCATAAGCTTCATATCTATACAAGAATGCAAATTATGGTAAATTATGACAATACTTATTCTTCCAGCCAATTTTTCAATCAAAGATTTACACATACATAAGATACAGAAAATGTACTATAATTACGATCATAAACAAAAGTAAAAAAGGACTGATAATAATCATAAATATATTATTATTTCACCTATACTGACTTCAAAGTTCGTGCCCCTTACACCCCTTCGCACATGCCTAGTAAAATATTTCAGAATACTGAATCATCTGTATCACAACCAAGATGGAACTGTTTTGGTAACTGGAAAGGAATAATAAGAAGAGAAGAAACTGCTTGTGGTGGATTTTTAGTTTTTACAAAGAATGCCAAAAGATGGCCTTTGTCGAAGATGATTATGATGAATGCGAAGAAGAAGCATGGAGAGGATAGATTTTTTGAGTTTTCAAAGAATGTCAGAAGAAAGAGAGAGAGAGAGAGAGAGAGAGAGAGAGAGAGAGAGAGAGAGAGAGAGAGAGAGAGAGAGAGAGAGAGAGAGAGAGAGAGAGAGAGAGAGAGAGAGAGAGAGAGAGTGTGTGTGTGTGTGTGTGTGATTGTGTGTGTGTGTGTGTGATTGTGTGATTGTGTGTGTATGTGTGTGTGATTGTGTGTGTATGTGTGTGTGATTGTGTGTGTGTGTGATTGTGTGTGTGTGTGATTGTGTGTGTGTGTGATTGTGTGTGTGTGTGATTGTGTGTGTGTGTGATTGTGTGTGTGTGTGATTGTGTGTGTGTGTGATTGTGTGTGTGTGTGATTGTGTGTGTGTGTGATTGTGTGTGTGTGTGATTGTGTGTGTGTGTGATTGTGTGTGTGTGTGATTGTGTGTGTGTGTGATTGTGTGTGTGTGTGATTGTGTGTGTGTGTGATTGTGTGTGTGTGTGATTGTGTGTGTGTGTGATTGTGTGTGTGTGTGATTGTGTGTGTGTGTGATTGTGTGTGTGTGTGATTGTGTGTGTGTGTGATTGTGTGTGTGTGTGATTGTGTGGGTGTGTCATTGTGTGTGTGTGTGATTGTGTTTGTGTGTGATTGTGTGTGTGTGTGATTGTGTGTGTGTGTGATTGTGTGTGTGTGTGATTGTGTGTGTGTGTGATTGTGTGTGTGTGTGTGTGTGTGTGTGTGTGTGTGTGTGTGTGTGTGTGTGTGTGTGTGATTGTGTGTGTGATTGTGTGTGTGATTGTGTGTGATTGTGTGTGTGTGTGTGTGTGGTTGTGTGTGTGTGTGTGTGTGTGAGTGTGTGTGTGTGTGAGTGTGTGTGTGTGTGTGTGATTGTATGATTGTGGGTGTGCGTGATTGTGATTGTGGGTGTGTGTGATTGTGATTGTGATTGTGGGTGTGTGTGATTGTGATTGTGGGTGTGTGTGATTGTGATTATGGGTGTGTGATTGCCGGTGTGTGTGATTGTGGGTGTGTGATTGTGATTGTGGGTGTGTGATTGTGATTGTGGGTGTGTGTGATTGTGATTGTGGGTGTGGGTGTGTGAGATTGTGATTGTGGGTGTGTGAGATTGTGATTGTGGGTGTGTGTGATTGTGGGTGGGTGTGATTGTGGGTGTGTGTGTGTGATTGTGTGTGTGTGTGTGTGATTATGTGTGTGGCGTGTATGTGATTGTGATTGTGGGTGTGTGTGATTGTGATTGTGATTGTGGGCGTGTGTGATTGTGATTGTGGGTGTGTGGGATTGTGATTGTGGGTGGGTCTGATTGTGATTGTGGTTGTGTGTGATTGTGATTGTGGGTGTGTGTGATTGTGATTGTGGGTGTGTGTGATTGTGATTGTGGGTGTGTGTGATTGTGATTGTGGGTGTGTGTGGTTGTGATTGTGGGTGTGTGTGATTGTGATTGTGGGTGTGTGTGATTGTGATTGTGGGTGTGTGTGATTGTGATTGTGGGTGTGTGTGATTGTGATTGTGGGTGTGTGTGATTGTGATTGTGGGTGTGTGTGATTGTGGGTGTGTGTGATTGTGGGTGTGTGTGATTGTGGGTGTGTGATTGTGATTGTGGGTGTGTGTGATTGTGATTGTGATTGTGGGTGTGTGTGATTGTGATTGTGGGTGTGTGTGATTGTGATTGTGTGTGTGTGTGATTGTGATTGTGGGTGGGTGTGATTGTGATTGTGATTGTGGGTGTGTGTGATTGTGGGTGTGTGTGATTGTGATTGTGGGTGTGTGTGAATGTGATTGTGGGTGTGTGATTGTGGGTGTGGGTGTGTGCATGTAAGCAGATAAGTAATAAATAGTCCTTTTTGCATAAATATCTTACTAACATGGTTCATATTTTTAGGATTATAACTTTACAATGAGTGTATATCATTATAACATGTCTTCTATGGTGACTATTTACTATGAATCATAGGTACAATAGATTATCAAAGATATTAATTACACTAACAAATTTATAGTATTTCAGTCAATTAACAAGTAACTTACCAAGTAATCGGACTGGAGTGTCACGATAGATATCAACTTCTTTTTCCGCTGCCATATTGTCTGGGAAAAAATACAGATCTAATAAATAATGGCCATAAATAAATTAGAAGATACTATTGCTAACACAAAGTCTCAAATACATTTTGCATCTAATACACTTATGTACTACAACACTTAACATTGCAAAATCCAGGAACTAGCCTAATCTTTACCCTATGCATGATGGGACTTCTTGCAGCAAACCAAGCTGAACACAGTGTGAAACATCTGCTCTCAATGTTTTTGGCTGCAGCATACATGCTTCTCTAATGAAATGAGGCAAAAAAGAAACCAGGCCTACTTTTAAGAGGCTGCATTTCCTCACAATGACTGCAGTTATGGTTAAACAAGTGAACAAGTGCTTAGAACACATAACTGAGAGCAGGCCTCACTGCAAATGGCATAGATAGCAGTCATACGGCATTTGGATAATTTAGGTCCTGTTCGCCAAGGTGAGACATCCTCTGGCGTGAATCTCTGAAGTTAAATAATTGTCCTGACATTTCAATTTGAACTTGCATTACTAATATAAGTGCCGACTCATAATCAAAAATATAAATCTACAACAATTGTATAAACAAAACTAAATACAAAACCAAGGCAATTTTACAGAATAGTTCCACCTAATGGACAGCAACAATTTTGGTATCGATGGATTCCTCTCACTCTTTACTATCAAAATATATAGAAACTATTGCACAGAAACCCCTCCATTAGCCACAATCTGTGACCCTTGCATGGGAGGCAGCAACCCCCCCATGGAAGGGTCACAGAAGAATAAGGTAAGTGATTCTGTATATATTATCTATATTTTACCCTGCAATTTCCCTGGTACCTTCCATGCCCTCCCATGCTATCAGGGCCAAGAAAGTGGGGGTTGGGGGGGGTTTGCAAAATATTTTTTATATATTTGGGTTATACAGAGTGAGCAGAACCCATTGATACCAAAAGTTGTGCAATCCGTTAAGTGGAACTATTCTACAATATTACCAAAACCAAAATTAATTTAATATATAGGGATAGTGGACAATTTGGCAATACTAATTAAGGCAGCTGCACTACATATACCGAGGAAAGTATAATAGAATTACTGACTAGTGTTCGTACATGTCGGGGAAGTTAATAAAATTGTCGGGACCTAAATCGTGCTTTAATTCAGATTTAAAGGTTGCCTTTCTAAGAGTCCACAACCCTTGATGTCTCGAATTGTCTCAAGAGCTTTCTGAAAAGTACCCCCAGGGAAGGGGGTCTGGGGGCTTGCCCCCAGTAGGGGGTTAGGAAGGTATGCTTCGTTTATATGGCGAAACACCCCTAGGAAAGGGGTGAGGAAATACCCCAGGGAAGGGGGTCCGGGTCAGGTTAGATTAAGAAATTTCCTCTGGATTTCGGCAACACTTGACACCAGCGTGGTACATTTTGCAGCGGCGCCGGACTCTTGTTCAGATTTTGCATTTCTTTTCAAAATTTCCACTTTTGATTCCACTATTTCTCCTGTGTGTGTCCCCCCCTTCAACCCCCAATTTTCAAGATTGAAGGGGGTAGGAGAAAACAAACATAACAAATAGGCACGGCTCTCTTACTCAGAATTACCGACAATTTTCTCAATTAGAAAATGAATAACTAAGAACTATGAATAGTACTTTCCCCTGAAAATAGCCTTGTGAACTGTATAATGAACACCAAATAACACAATATCAAATTGTGATACTAGGATATCTATTTCCATAATTTCAACATACCAATTTTACAATACTGCTTCTCATGTAATGCAAATTATTTTCCTAAACTAATCTATTAGCATTCGAAAGCTTTTGCGCAACCGGCCAGGATTTGGTCTCCAGACCACGGTACAGGCATGATAAAGCAGAACATAAATAAAGCGCATTTGTAATTCTTGAGAATACGAACTACTGTTTAACACAATATATAATGGGTCTTCACAGGAGTCATCTCTGATACTGGCAAAAAAGGATGACCCAGCAATATGTAGTGCTTGCAAAGCCGTGACTAAACTGACATCGATGACAATCACATAAATTAACAGATTGTAAACAAAATACAGTGCTATATCACACATGAAATACCAGATTATTATACCTAGAGATGCTGTCCTTCTTTCGGCACCTTGCCAGCCGTCCTTACCCTCCCTCGCCGGTCTCCGTGACTCACTTCCCTCTCGCTGATGATTTCTCAAGCACTATGCATTAGATTACGAAAGCAAGATAGCGAAAAGAATTACTTTCTTCGTTTTTTATAGTTAATTGGAAGAAACAGTATTTTTTTACCATAAATATTCTTGATTCATGACATGTTTAAGAAGTAGGGGCGTTTCCATATCGTGTTCTTTACTGTATTTCCTTTGGACATGTGCATTATTGAAAAAGTGCAATATTCATTACAATAACCGTTTTCTTTTTTTCTCATCCGACGACAACGAACTGATGATGAGATACCGTTCCTTATAAGTTCAAAATGCATATATATAACAATTAATTGATGAAATAAGCATTGAAACGACACACTAGCATCACTATTGCAAAAACGAAAATTAATTGTTTATTTGCAAACGTTATCCCGGCTACATTTCTCGCGCGTCACCAATCATGTGACCTATGGGAGGGGGGACTCGTCTATTTTTGTTTCCCTTCGTCCTGATCCCGCGCTAGTTATTCAGCGATGGTAGCCGGCATTCTTGTTATAGAACAGCATGTCTGGTCGATAAACGATTATAGAAAGGGGTATTCCAAAAGCAGAACTAGCGACAGATCAAAACTCGTATCATGTGGGGATAAAGACAATGATATCTAGATAATCAAAATGGTAATAGTAATAACAGCTATAGTAACAATAATAACGACAGCAATGGGCGTAGGAAGGTATTTTGAAGTGAGTGGGGGGGGAGGGCAATGCAGGTTTCCTCTCTCAGGGCTCCCCCCAAAATAGCCAGAGGTCCTGTGGGCTGCAGGCCCAGGGTCAGCACCCAGGTGGGGGAACAGGGGGTGAAGCCCCCCAGAAAGTCCTAAATTTTATCAATTCTGTAGAGATAAACTCATTAATTTTTGCACTAAAATGTCAGACATTTTTCTCTAGATAATATTTGGCACCATGATTAATTAATTTTGAACATCCTGCGCAGTTGTAACTGCCCTCTCAGTTGCAGGGGGTGAGGTTTCTTAACAACACGGTAACTACTGTAACTATTGTACTGCTTGTTCGTTTACTGAGAAAATTGTTAAAATTGTGCCAGACCCGACCCAACTAATATCCGCATAAACAGGCATCCATATACACAGAAATAAGTGCATATCTATTGATCTATCCAATAAATATACATATATTTTTCTAGCTCTATAGTAGATATGCATGTATAGACTGAGAGATATGTATTTATTTCTGTGTATGCGCATGTCCGTGTAATGAATGTCACAGATCAGGCCTCGCTCCTCCATTCTAGGGGGGAGGAACCCCTGGCCCCCTTTTACGCCTATGTAATAATGATAACAAGAAGAATAATGATAATGATGATATCCTTATCAATAATCATTATAATGGCAATGATAATGATAATGATAGCAACAATAACAACGAAAATAATGATAATGATAACATCAATAATGATAATTGCAGTAATTATAGTAATAGTGATGATAATAGTAACAGCAGTAATAATAGTAATACTACTACTACTAATAATAATAATGATAGTAATAGTAGTAATAATAATAATGATATAAGGATAATAACAATAATAACATATATGATAATAGTAACAGTAATGATGATAATGAGGATGATAATGATAATAATAATAACATTAACAATAATGATCATGATAATGGTAATAAAAAATAATGATAGTGATAGTAATAATGATGATGAAAATAATGATGATGAATATCATAATAGTAAAATAGTAATAAAACTAACAGTAATTATTATAATGATAATGATAAAAGCAATGATAATAATATAACAATTATAAGAAGAATGATGATAATAATGATAATAATAACAGTAATGATAATGCCATTAAACATAATGGTAACGATAATAATGATAATAGTAAAAATAGTAATAATCATGATAATGATAATAATTATGATAAAGATAATAATGACAGTAATGATAATATAACAATAATGATAATGATAATGATGATAATGATAATGACAACAGTAATGATAATGATAATGACAACAGTAATGATAATGATAAGAACAATAATGGTATTGATAATAATAATGATAATTATGGTGATAATAATAATAACGATAGTGATAATAATGATAATAATAGTAACAATGATGATGATAATACTAGTGATGATAATGATAAAGATAATAATAATAATGATGATAATAATAATAATGATAATAATAATAATAATAATAATAATAATATTAATAAT
>NC_091553.1:8537585-8540085 GCF_042767895.1 Penaeus vannamei
GAGGTATTGTGTACATTTATGATATGTAATATACTGATGAACTGCTTTGGTTTTGGGAAAATAAATGGTATTATTTCACATCACTATTCTTACAACTTTATTTTTAGGTTTCTGAAGAAAGTGGCAAGGGAAACAGGAAAGAAGGTGTTTTGGAATTGCTATGATTTATTGTTCTCATGTATTAACTGGTCATTTTACCATTTATGACAATCGGAACTTCCCAGACAATATTTATATCGGTACAGGTCCAGTTTCATACAAGTGCCCTTTAGACGGAAAATGATATATGCAAACAATAGAGCAAATGATTCTAAGAAACGTCTTCTATGAACTTTAATCGTAACAAAAATAATGAAGTTATTGGACATGCAAGTCTCTCATATAGATGATAATCTTACCCAGGTGCACAGTCTTGATTTCATATACACATTAAAAAAAAAAGAATTGAACTCTCCAGGTACATGCACATTCCAAGTTCCACACACTTGCTAAATTTCTGATATTTACTTAATTACATTTGTTTGAATAGTATGGCTGCAGGGAGTTTTCCTTAGAGTGTTGCAGGCTGTTGGCTCTTAATTGCCAATCTGTCACCACATAGCCCCTTAATTTGTTTTTTCCTTGGTATGTCTCCTCTATTTGTTATGCTAATGATTCTTCAGTATGTTATGTGGGTATCTCTCCAGGCTACAAAGTAGCAGTATAGCAGTATCACATGTTTCATTTGAATTTATAAGTTCAAGTGTCTTGTTGTTCTAGGGGGCCTGGTGTAGCTATAACATGTTATGATAGCTTTTAGGAACAAAATTTGAAATTGTTATTTGTCATCTATCATCTGTATAAATGTACTAGCCGTTAGCATCTTAGACCCAAGAACAAACTATTATAGAGTTGAAAGTATTTTTTCTTACGGCATTATTCAACATATCACATGCATATATTCATTTATAATTTGCAATGCAAACTAGTTACATGCTGAATTATATGTGCATGCACATTGTAGTGCTCAAGTTTTAATACAGCAAAATCACCTCACATACACAGCAGACAAAGTTAGCAAACTGGTAGTAAACAGTAGTAAAAACAGATTACTGACACTTAGTCTTTTATTGGCATATATAGGTCAATAATTTATTGAACTTTTCTTGACTAGTTTCATACTACTTAGTAGAAAGATACCCTTTTCTGATATTCACATTTGTATTTATTCATACCCATAAGTTTGCTTTATATATACACAAATGATCTGTGCTAGTGCCTTTATAGCTATAATTTGCAAATGTAAAATAGAGTAATTGTACTATATATGGTTTCCAGTATAGGTTGTCATATATTTTTTTCTACCAGATTTTGAAGAATGAAATCTAATTTTAACAACAGTTTAAATTTATTTTCTTTTTTGATTTTGGTGAGTTAGTTGTATTATACAGTTATATAAGTGAAGAGCTTGAATTCTGCAGGCTGTGGTGCCACCTGTCAGTGCTCAAGGAAAGGCCAACAAATCTGTGCCATGTATGCAGCTACTATAAAATTGAAGTACTAAAAAAAAAATTGTCAGTAATATTTACCAGTTTTAGTGTGCTTTTATTATGTTATTTATGTCTATGATTAGTTTCTCATTAGATGATTGGCTAATTCTTTTTACAATACTGACACGCTTGCCAGAGACTAAATCCCCAACTCCATGTCACAATTTTTTCAAAAATTTAAGTTTCTGTGACTGGGTGTGCCCTTTGGGAATTTGCTGTAGCTTTGTGCATCAATACCATAAAGCTTAACCAATGATGTGTTTGATAAAATCCGGAATGTTATGATATAGGGTTTTGATATAGGTTTGGTTTGGTGTTAGGCAAGGTATAGGATGATATAAACCTGGATACAAGAGTTTTAGACTTTTATGTTTGGATTTACTTAATTTTCGATAAGTGCGTGTTTAGAGACATAATTACAGCATATGTGATATTTGTGTATGGTACTGCATGGCAATACAAGTTGATAAGTCATGATGAAGTGAAATGGCCAGTTTTGATGGATGGAATTAAAGAGGCATCAATTTAATAGTTTTCTTTGTAAAAGTAACTCCTAATTTATTTCTTCATTTATTTCAGGCGGATGTATTGGATCTGAATAATGAAAGGAACACTATAAAAGAAGACAGATATATTTGAGATGGATTAGTAAAGAAGTAAAACATTGGCAAATAAGATTTACCATGTCATGAAAAGTGTAAAGTTGTTCAGAAGTGACACATAAAAATCGGACTTTCAAAAATAAGTCGGCAAAATGGCGGCTACTTGTATAATGAAGCAGGTGGAGGAGAGGCATGTTGCAACGGAAATCATCAAGTGCGTTTGGTCTCCCAAGATGGATTTAGTTGCAATTGCAAATAGTCAAGGTAAAGATAAGAGTTATTTCAGTGTATAAATTTGCACTTTCTATTTATCATTATATGACGGCATAAAATGGCAATAGAAGCAGCCGATCAAGAGTAAGAGTATTT
>NC_091553.1:8552585-8555085 GCF_042767895.1 Penaeus vannamei
AGCTTGGGAAAGTATTTTATTAGAATTAGATGCTAAGCTGGCAACATATGCAAGCACTGTATCAGAAGGAGGAGTGTCAGCTGACTTTTTAGATTTGTTGGTGTTTGGGTTCTCATCCCCAGAATTCGATATGTTCCTTTCTAACCAACTCACAGAGAAAGGACTTAAGAAACTGGGCCATTCTATAGAGCTGAGTTATTCAAATATCCAAAAGCTAGTTTTACATAATGTGCAAGCAGTAGGCCAGGCACTTGTGTACCAATTGAGTGCACTTGTGGGGTTGGCACGTCACCATGACCGTTTCGGAATGTTGGGAGTTGAGGAAAGTGTTGTCACAAATGCAGTAAGGGAAGCAGGTGCATTTGTTCTTAAGGCTGTAGAACTCCAACAAGTCATTGATGGAGCCATGAGCACATTCAAGGCCTTCCTCAGGTGGCTTTATGTAGTTGTCCAGCGGGTCAGAGGGGAGGCAGTGCCAGACGAGATGAGCAGGATGACACAACAGGATTTAACATACATCACAGAATTTCTTCACGATAGTCTGGAGGATACAGCAACTGGGCCAGATGGCGAAAAACGAACGAGGTTTCGGCTTGAACGTGTTGGGCAGTACCTGAAGGATGAACCACTCTCATGCCCTCCAGAATCTAATCGTAATCCCTGGGAGATTTTCCTAGCTGAGCATCCTGCTGTGGCAGAGCACTCTTTGATCTTCCCTCACCATCATGAAAGGTCTCTTCTACAAGAACACAAAAGCCTTGCACGTGTTTTAGATAACATGGCTGGGCATCCAGCACAGGTTATTAGTGGGGCAGTAAACATTGTATCTTGGGTACCCATTATAGCTGTAGCTCCATCGGGACCAGTAACTGTTAGTCAGATAAGTTGTCCACGGGATAATGCCATGTATACTGTCCTGTTACCTGGCTCCAAACAGAATGTCTTGTACCTAGCTCGATGGTCCACAAGTGCTGATCGATTAGCCCAAGCAGGAGACGCACCAGGCCCTGCACATCATGTAGAGGCTGCTCCTTTTGTGTTTTCACGTCTTGAGGGACCTCGAGGGTGCTCCATGGAGCAGCCTAGCACACCGACCCCTCTATTGCAACTGATTGGAGCACAATTTTACACCGAGGAAACATTGTCAGTTTTGGCACAAGACCCTTCAGATCCTAGGTCTTCCTTCTTCATACAGTTATGGATGGTAGCAGCCTGTGCAGAGCTGAGACCCCTTGCTGTGTACGGTGAACAACTCCTGGCAGATGTTGGTATCACTCCAAGAGATGCTGGCACCTTAGTTGATGCTAGTGGATACCGGCGTCTGGACGGTGGACCCCTCTCGGCTCTAGCTGTTTCTGGATCTCGAAAGCTTGCTCTTTTGCTCTCTGAGAATAGAAGACGAGTGAGGCTGTTTGAGATGGAGGTGGATGAGGATGACGAAGACGAAGATGAAGAGGATACTGCCCAACACGAATCTATCATGAATGCCTCAGGTGCTTCAGATGACCCTGTGGACGGTATGTAATCGTGATATTGATCACAATAAACATTTATATGGACTTTCATCTTATTGTTCACAAACTTTGGGAAGTACTCTTACATGAATTTTGTCTGCCTCGCAATGGAGGATATAGTATTCACATAAAAAGGCCTGAATACCAATTGTAAAGTGAGATGCTTAGTGTTTTGGCATTAGTTCCACAAAGAAAATCAGATGATATAATGGTTACAGGTATTATTCCTCACCATTTTTCATGGAATTTTGTTATTTACTTTAGCTGCAATGCATTTACAGTAGAACAATGATGTAGTTTTCCTCTAGAAAACTTACTGTAACTAAGCATTCTTCAGTATAGTATACCCTTCACGTGGAGTGAAAATCTTAAAAACTGAACACAATATACTCATATTCATAGTGGTACTAAGGCCAACAGTTTTAAACTAGCACATGCAGCTAAAATGTCAATGAATGTTTCACCCAGAAAAAAATCATTCCTCGCCGTACCGTAAATTGTCAACCAGAAAATCTGACCTTGTTATTAAACGATATTTCATACACACCTGAAAACTGATTCCTTTCAACAGAAGCGCATCTGCACATACATTCTTAATATACATTTTATATATTTCTTTATCAGTATCTCCACGTATGAATTTTTTTTTTTTTTTCATATTTTCTTATTAGTGGCATGCGGATAGCTGGGAATTTTACTTCGCGTCTCTTCTCGCAATCGATCCCTTAGGTCCTTAAGACAGTGTTTGTAGTCAGCTTTGTATGCATGTGCTTGCATACTAAACCGAGTGGAAACACATGGCATCTAGGACAGCTAACTTTTTTGGTTATCCATGTGCGTTCAGCTAATCTGAGGAAGACGTGTTGGTTAGAAATGTAATGACCAATGACAACATAATTGCAGTCTCTAGTAAATGCCACGTGTTTACCAGTGCTCCGAGTAAATCCACGTTCTACAAATGACACAACCAACCTCACATTGTTGTT
>NC_091553.1:8575085-8577585 GCF_042767895.1 Penaeus vannamei
ACGGTAAAATATAGATGATTGTATAGCTTTCACTCTTCCATTGTGGTACTTCAGTATCTTTGTGCGTCTATTGTGCCGGGGTGTGTATGTGCTATATATGGCTCTGTGGTGCGTATGTGGTACGTAGGGTTTAGTATATTTACGTATCTCTATGGTGTATAGCTGTATACGTACGTGACTGCATGGTACATAGGTGCATGTGTATTTAGCTCGTGGTGCGTAGGTGTATGTGGTTCCCCGGTGTGTAGGTGTATGTATATGGTGTGTACATATACATCGGCGCACCACGGAACCACTTACATAAGCAGAGACATGCTGCTGGTTTGTTAGAATTGTGGGAGGCCCGACCCAAAGAATATTCGTATCCTTGACAAGCACAGATAAAGAAATAAATGCACATTTATCACTCTAGACATGCATATCAACCTGGCAAATAGACAGTTAAATGTATATCAGATATATTAGCCGGATATGCCTATATTTCTGCGTCCGTATTTATGAACATTCATTGGGTTGGGCCTGGCACAATTTTAACAAACCGGCCGATATACATTGCTCGAGTCTGGAATTCATGCCGAACAAATTGCAAAAGGAACAAAGAAGGGAAGAACTAGAATATACTTGCTTCTTCAGGGCATGAAGAAGCGATACAGCGAAAAAGCCTTCAGCATATTTGTGTGTTTTCTTGCTCATCCCTTCGTTATTACTTTTGCACGCTGTTCATGATTTTGTGGTGTGTGTATATATATATAAATATACACACAGACGTGGCGCTGTGGTGCGTGGGTGCCTGTGTGTGGCCGAGAAGAAGCTTCTTCACAACACTTTGAATGGTGTAATAGTGACTTAATATAGCCGTCACTTCTAAGGGATATTTCTATTTTTTTTTTTGTTTTTTTGTATTTGCTTACATTAGATGCAGTTTGAAATGTGTTGAAATGTTAAGACAACAAATAATGATAAATAGAGAGTATGGATAATGTCGATAACAAAAATGATAACGATGATAATGGTAATAGTGGTACTAATAACAATCATAGTAATAACGATAATGATAGTAATAATTGTCATGATCATTTAGTTTATTCCAGTTGTGACAAAGATTATTCTATTTAGTGTGACAAGCTGTCTATTCATTTTGCTTCTAAGTTCTCCCCGGTGTGCAAGGAAGGGTCGGGCTTACCATCCACTGGTGATCTGAGGGATTTCAGCCGAGAACGCTACCGCTGTACCACACCACATGGTAATAGTAGTCATAGATAAGGACAGTTACATGTGTGATGATGATAATGATAATACTGGTAATGAGTTTAGATATGTCATTGTGATAATTACAGTGACATCAATAACGCGCAATACTAAGAACAAAAATCACCTTAGTACCACAACAATAATAGATATGGAAACAACATTTATCATCATGAATAAAGTTATGGCCCACATGATAACCATAAAAGCAAGAAAACTCATTATCTACAAGTTAACAATGACAATGGCTGCAAAAATAATGGCAGTAATAATAAGGACGATAATGGTAAGAGAAATCCTACATGCTGACCTTTCTCCCAGACTATCGATTTTTTTGTGGAAGAAAATTATTTTTAAAAATGTAACATTGGTATCCCAAGCACATTTCTTAAACTGGGTTCCGATGGCGAGTCCTGAGGTGTTTATTCTCCTTTCATTATCTAGAAAAAAAATGGATGGTAATTATTACGTCACTTGCTTCACTGCTTATATTTACATCATGTCTTTACTTTATGTGAACATGGAACACTATCTTGACATACTTTCATACTTTCAAGACCTATCAAGAGTGACGTGGTTGATAAAAAGATGAAAAAATAGTAATAGCCAATTCCTTTTTCTTACCATGTTGACTTAGATCTATTTTGAATGTGATACATTTGTCTCTGAATTGCTGCCAGTGACTTGAATATTAGAGATTTAGCTTAAATTGGTTGTAACGCCATAAGGTTCTTGTTTGCAATTTTTGTTCGACAATAATGCTAGTCTCATTATATGTTGCGTCACAATGTAATAAAGGTAACGCCTCTTTTAAACCATTAGAGGTATGGTGCTTAATAGTCGTTCGGGATAAATCTGTCTTAAAACAACGATTTCAGATTTCAACCAGACAAAAAAAAAAAAAAAAAAAAAAAAAAAAAAAACATCGACCAGCATGTGGCAAAGCTAGCCATACACCTTTATATCTATCTTACCAGTCTCTTAAATCTGTATGGCCTCGAACAAGAGACTTTGGCCGATTTTATTGATCACCGAAAAACCGAGCTTAGTTAAATTAGGTTTGGTTGAACCGCAGACTTTTTCTCCGTATAAGACAAATGCAGTCTGTCCACTGAAGATATATATATATATATATATATATATATATATATATATATATATATATGTGTGTGTGTGTGTGTGTGTGTGTGTGTGTGTGTGTGTGTGTGTGTGTGTGTGTGTGTGTGTGTGTGTGTGTGTGTGTGTGTGTGTG
>NC_091553.1:8602585-8605085 GCF_042767895.1 Penaeus vannamei
GACTGCGCCCGTCACCTGCTCCTTGGCGCCCTTGCGAACACTCGGAGGTAAACAATAGGTGAGTAAACAGTGAGTAGGAGGGTTGAGGATTAAGGCGGGTGGGGGGAGAGGGGGGGGGGGAGAATGGGGAGGATGAAGGCTGTGAGGGGAGCGAGAAGGGTGAAGGGCGTGGAGGGAGCGAGAAGATAAAGATCGAAGATAAAGTAAGAATAAGAAGAATATTAATAATAATGAGAACAAGAAGAATGAGAGGGAATGAAAAAGGTGAAGGGTATCAGTTGAACGAAGAGGAAAAAGTATGAGGACTAAGCACGGAAGAGAGAAGAGGAAAAGGAATCTCGATAAAGATGCGGATTGGGAAAGTGAGGAGAAACTAGAAAAATAGAGTAAAGCCACAGTAAATATTAAATATTGCAAACAAGCCGTTTATTCTCATGTTATTCACTGTGCGCGAGAATTTTTTTAAAAATGAATAAGAATACAAGAATTTGCACTTTGATATCAAGCTTCCACAAGCTTTGAAAAATGTTATTCATTTGCCAACGGTCCAGTCGCAAATATATTTCGAAAATGAAGAATGCTAAGAGCGAAAATGAATAGATCAAAATGGTAGCATAAAGAATTCTTAGGGAAATTGTGAATCAAGTATTCTCAATGACGGTATCGTAAAGTTTTCAGCGAATATGAAAACATAGTTCTTGTCTTTGCTTTTCGTTAGCGGGAAAACTCTCCTTTCTTCAGCTCGGTTTTTGAGCTTAACGAAATGAAGCCGAGAGCGAATCTCTATGCAGTCTATTGTTCGCTCGCTCGGAAAAAAAAAGAAAAATAAAATACTCTTCCGAAACGCAATTAAAATCATACTATTTTTTTTTTTACTTCCACCCGCCCCCCCTGAAAAAAAATAAATAAAAATAAAATATAATCCTACGATCATCCCAGTCTCCCGAATAATACAATCAGGAAAATAAATCGTCTGACATTCCTGCCAAATCCCCTTTGCCTGTTAGATTGCAAAGTAACTAAACAACACTCCCATAGGACGAAGAGTTTTGGAGATCCCGGCCAATCACGGCGGGAGCTGATCCGCTTAGCCCGGTTCCGCGCATTTACCAAACAAAAGCGAAACACGATGCGCGCTCACTTATTACTGTATCAACCCCCGCCGGATTATCCCGTTTGATTTGAGCCTTATGGTGATACTCCCTAAGCGCGAGATTGGTTTACGCGCTTTAGACCATGAGTGCCGTTGTGATCTATTTGTAGCGACATTTTAATAAGAGAGGATAAGGGTGGGTAATAAAGCAGTAATCTGGCTTAATGAGGTGGATTCTATTACAGGACAATTAGAGTAAGCATAACAAGTAATTAAATGCTCCTTAATTGCCGAGAGTCGAGTTCCTGTCTATGTCTTTCCAGAGAGAAGAAAACGTAATTGTAAGACGGTTTCCGAGCAGCAATTTTCTTGTTAGGGACAATGTCGGACCGAACAAGAAGACGGAGAACTGGAGACTTTTAAAGACCGGTAATTGATAGTTTCCGTGTTGTGAATTAGTCTGAAAAAAAGTCTATGCACAAACGTATGATGATTTTGATAGCAAGAATGTAGCCTCATCTCTGATTTATATTCTCTTCACACGTGTCTCTTAGAGCGGAACATGTCACATAATAAGTATATTTTTACTAGAAGTGAAATGACTTATGAATTCATGGATGGAACTAAGGCAGGTATCGTTGAATACGTGTTTGTAGATCGACATGTTTATACAAAATACGAGAAGTGATTAACAATATCAGTTTTGTTATTATAACATTTATCGTTATCATCATCATCACCACTACTGTTATTATTTTCATTATGATCATCGTTATTATATTATTCACGTATTTTAATGGTTATTATCATTATTATCAAACTACCACAATTGTTATCGTAAATTGTTAAAAAATCGTAATCGTTGTTATTGTAGTTGTAATCGATGCTATTATCATCATCATTATTTTTATTGTCCATTTCCTGATTATTCTTCACTATTATTCTTATTCTTATGATTATGGTTATCATTATCATCATTACTACCATTTCTATTGTCATTATTATTACTATAATTCTTACTAAAATCACCATCATTACTGTTATCATTGTGATTATCACTATAATCAACCACAGTTGTTATCATAATTGCTGCTCTCATAATACCATTTTAATTGTAATGCTGTTGAATAAAACAAGTACCACTAATATTACTTTATCAGTTTCCCCTTTCGCCTTTCAATAAACTAAGCGTGGCATTAATTTAATTAACACGCGTATGTTAATGATATGGGGTGATTAAGAGCGCAATTTGCATGCGTATGATCAGCATCATCATCAAAACTAACCGTGATTGTTATTTAAAAGTTTTTTTTTTTTATATTTGAATATTCATTTTCATGTAGATTTTTCTTATTTTGCTTTCACTTGCGCCCATGCCAAGGTCAGCTTTGCGATTAAAGACTTTTA
>NC_091553.1:8667585-8672585 GCF_042767895.1 Penaeus vannamei
TAAAGTTGTGGACTCCCTCCCCTTTCTCCCTCCCTCCCCTTCCTCCTCTCCCCCCTTCCCATTCCCCTCTCCCTCCTACCCCCTCCCTCTTCTCCCTCTCCCTCAATCCCTTACAGGAGGTCAGTGAGGAACCCGTGGGGAAGGCGGTCGATCCCGGTCTGCGAGAGGTCAAGTTCGTTAAGGTTGTGGACTTCCACCCCCTCCCCCCTCCTCCCCTTCCTCCTCTCCCCCCTTCCCATCCCCCTCTCCCTCCTACCCACCCCCTCCCTCTTGTCCCTCTCCCTCAATCCCTTACAGGAGGTCAGTGAGGAACCCGTGGGGAAGGCGGTCGATCCCGGTCTGCGAGAGGTCAAGTTCGTTAAGGTTGTGGACTCCCTCCCCTTCCTCCTCTCCCCCCTTCCCATTCCCCTCTCCCTTCTCCCCCTTCCCATTCCCCTTCTCCCTCTCCCTCAATCCCTTACAGGAGGTCAGTGAGGAACCCGTGGGGAAGGCGGTCGATCCCGGTCTGCGAGAGGTCCAGTTCGACAAGACTGTGAAGCTCGTTGATGGCCGCGCTCGTCGATTGGGAGATGTCGCTGAGGGGGTTGTGTGCCAGGATCAGTTTCTTGAGCGCGGGCAGGTGGCGGAAGCAGTTTCTCGGGAGGAGGCTAAAGTTGTTGTAGCCAAGGTCGAGGACTTCGATGGCGAGTGGGAACGAGGCGTTCTGGCTGTATCTGCCTGGGGGTGAAAGTTTTTTTTTTTATTTATGTTTTTATTTATCTATCTGACGAGGCGTTTTGGCTGTATTTGCCTGGGGGCAAACACAACCAAATATATATATATGTGTGTGTGTGTGTGTGTTTGTGTGTGTGTGTGTGTGTGTGTGTGTGTGTGTGTGTGTGTTTGTGTGTGTGTGTGTGTGTGTGTTTGTGTGTGTGTGTGTGTGTTTGTGTGTGTGTGTGTGTGTGTATTCTTGTAATTATGTACGGTTCATTAACTCCACCGATGTCTATAAAAGCTGTACATAAAGTGATCACATATCTATGCCTCATGATTTTATTCCCATCAGTTCTCAACTCCTATCCCTGCCGACCCCCTTCCTCCTCCCTTCTTCCCCTCTCTCCTCCCTTCCATTTCGCTCCTTCCCTCTCTCTCTCCTCCCTTCTCTTTCGCTCCCCCTCTCTCTCATCTCTTCTCTTTTGCTCCCACTCTCTCTCCTCTCTTCTCTTTCTCTCCCTCCCTCTCTCTCTCTCCTCCCTTCTCTTTCTTCCCTCTCTCTCTCCTCCCTTCTCTTTCGCTTCCTCTCTCTCTCTCTCTCCTCCCTTCTCTTTCGCTCCCTCTCTCTCTCTCTCTCCTCCCTTCTCTTTCTTCCTACTCTCTCTCCTCCCTTCTCTTTCGCTCCCTCCCTCTCTCTCTCTCTCCTCCCTTCTCTTTCTTCCCTCTCTCTCTCCTCTCTTCTCTTTCGCTCCCTCCCTCTCTCTCTCCTTCCTTCTCTATCTCTCCCTCCCACTCTCTCTCCTCCCTTCTCTTTCTTCCCTCTCTCTCTCCTCTCTTCTCTTTCGCTCTCTCCCTCTCTCTCTCCTCTCTTCTCTTTCGCTCCCTCCCTCTCTCTCTCCTCCCTTCTCTTTCTCTCCCTCCCTCTCTCTCTCTCCTCCCTTCTCTTTCTTCCCTCTCTCTCTCCTCTCTTCTCTTTCGCTCCCTCCCTCTCTCTCTCCTTCCTTCTCTTTCTCTCCCTCCCACTCTCTCTCCTCCCTTCTCTTTCTTCCCTCTCTCTCTCCTCTCTTCTCTTTCGCTCTCTCCCTCTCTCTCTCCTCTCTTCTCTTTCGCCCCCTCCCTCTCTCTCTCCTCCCTTCTCTTTCTCTCCCTCCCTCTCTCTCTCTCCTCCCTTCTCTTTCTTCCCTCTCTCTCTCCTCTCTTCTCTTTCGCTCCCTCCCTCTCTCTCTCCTTCCTTCTCTTTCTCTCCCTCCCACTCTCTCTCCTCCCTTCTCTTTCGCTCCCTCCCTCTCTCTCCTCTCCCTTCTCTCTCTCCTCTCTTCTCTTTCGCTCTCTCCCTCTCTCTCTCCTCTCTTCTCTTTCGCTCCCTTCCACTCTCTCTCCTCCCTTCTCTTTCTCTCCCTCCCTCTCTCTCTCCTCTCTTCTCTTTCGCTCTCTCCCTCTCTCTCTCCTCTCTTCTCTTTCACTCCCTCCGTCTCTCTCTCCTCCCTTCTCTTTCTCTCCCTCCTCTCTTCTCTTTCTTCCCTCTCTCTCTCCTCCCTTCTCTTTCGCTCCCTCCCTCTCTCTCCTCTCCCTTCTCTCTCTCCTTCCCTCTCTCCTCCTCCCTTCTCTTTCTTCCCTCTCTCTCTCCTCCCTTCTCTTTCGCTCCCCCTCTCTCTCTCTCTCCTCCCTTCTCTTTCGCTCCCTCCCTCTCTCTCCTCTCCCTTCTCTTTCTCTCCCTCCTTCTCTCTCTCCTCCCTTCTCTTTCGCTCCCTCCCTCTCTCTCTCTCCTCCCTTCTCTTTCTCTCCCTCCCCCTCTCTCTCCTCCCTTCTCTTTCTCTCCCTCCCTTCTCTTTCGCTCCCTCCCTCTCTCTCTCCTCCCTTCTCTTTCTCTCCTTCCCTCTCTCTTTCTTCCTCTCTCTCTCTCCTCCTTTCTCTTTCGCTCCCTCTCTCTCTCTCTCTCTCCTCCCTTCTTTTTCGCACCCTCCCTCTCTCTCTTCTCCCTTCTCTTTCGCTCCCTCCCTCTCTCTCTCTTTTTTTCGCTTTCGCTCCTTCCCTCTCTCTCTCCTCCCTTCTCTTTCTCTCTCTCCTCTCTTCTCTTTCTCTCCCTCCCTTCTCTTTCGCTCCCTCCCTCTCTCTCTCTCCCTCCCCCTCTCTCTCCTCTCTTCTCTTTCTTCCCTCTCTCTCTCCTCCCTGTACCTTCAAAGACTGCTTCTCGTATATCATTGTGCGTGAGGTTGTTATTCCGCAAATTCAGTGTCTTCAGATTATCCAGGTTTGCGAAGGCCGCGTCCTCGATACTTGATGGGTAATTCTTCCTGGAAGAAATAATAACATCATTCTGGTAAGGTCAATGGAAGACATTGCGTTGGCTGGCTTTTGAGAACTTCCCTTGTTCATTGAGGTGTTTTTTTTATATCAATGCATATGATAAGAAGTAAGATTAGACACGTGGTACGTTCCTCATACACTGTAATGATGATGATGACTTCCCATGCACTGGAATTCCGTGAACCAAAATACATGCTGGTTATGAAGTTATGAAGAAAGACTCAACACTATAGACGATTTTTTTTTTTTTTTTTTTTTATTACAATACGTCTAACTTACTGAATATGGAGTTCCACGAGTTTAAGGAGATTTTGACGAATACTAATACGGATTTTTTTTATTTATTACAATACGCCTAACTTACTGAATATGGAGATCCCACGAGTTTAACGAGATTTTGACTAACACTGATTTTTTTTTTTCAATTACAATGCGTCGAACTTACTGAATATGGAGTTCCACGAGGTTCGGGAGACTTGGGAATTTTGTGATGCTCTTGATCGCGTTGTTGCTCAGATCCAGACTCCAGGTGTAGTTAATCTTTTCCAGAGAGAGATCGGGAATCTGCGAAGGAACGGGAATGGTGGTAATGGGAATGAAACAGTATGCGAATATCCGTAGATAATGATTTATAAGGACGTATTCCGGTGCTTGTGTGTACTTATGCTTACTTAGTGATGTATATGTGTACTTATCCTTAACGATGTATGCGTGTGCCTATACTTATTTAACGATGTATGTGTGTACTTATGCTTAACGATGTATGCGTGTGCCTATACTTATTTAACGATGTATGCGCAAACTTATATTAATTTACACCTACACAGCGATGTATGTATGCACTTACACTTACCTAGCGATGCATGTCTATAGTTACACTTACACAGCGATGTATGTATGCACTTACATAGCGATGCATGTCTGTAGTTACACTTACACATCGATGTATGTATGCACTTACACTTACATAGCGATGCATGTCTGTAGTTACACTTACACAGCGATGTATGTATGCACTTACACTTACATAGCGATGCATGTCTGTAGTTACACTTACCTAGCGATGCATGTCTATAGTTACACTTACATAGCGATGCATGTCTGTAGTTACACTTACATAGCGATGCATGTCTATAGTTACACTTACATAGCGATGCATGTCTGTATTTACACCTACATAGCGATGCATGTCTGTAGTTACACTTACATAGCGATGCATGTCTGTAGTTACACTTACGATGTAGTTACGATGTATGTGTGCACTTATACTTACTACATGTAATTCCCGATTTCGGCAGTCGACCTCGGTGGAGGTGGGAACACAGGCACATACGGAGCAGATTTTGGGGAGGGTGCTTCCGGCCTGGGTTGGGTGTGACGTCATCGCGACCAGCACCATGACGGTTTGGAGAAAAGGCTGAAAGAGCGAGAAAAAAACGAATTTCATTTATGTTTTAGCTGCATTGTAAATAAAAGCAAGACTTCCATACACATGTTAAATACAGTAAACATACATGTGTGTGTATATGTGATTATATATGTGTTTGTGTGTAAGTATATCTCTATATGTGTATATATATATACATTTATATATATATATATATATATATATATATATATATATATATATATATATATATATATGTGTGTGTGTGTGTGTGTGTGTGTGTGTGTGTGTGTGTGTGTGTATGTGTGTGTGTGTGCGTGTGTGTGTGTGTTTATATACATACATATATTTGAATATATGTATACACGCCAAGTAAAGTGCAATTTAAAGAATGGATAATATACACAGAATCAGTCACCATATTGTTTGATGCAGGGGGTCGCAGCGGTATAGTGAGGCATCATCTCTCCTGCTATCGGGACCAAGAATGTGTTTTTTGGGGGGTGTTCGCGACATAATACCTGCATAGAGGTATACTAACGAGTTAGAGGAATCTTTCCGATAGGTTGGTCTAGGGTATTTTGATAAATTACCAACTGTTTGTTGTCGA
>NC_091553.1:8680085-8690085 GCF_042767895.1 Penaeus vannamei
TCCCCCTAACCATCGCATTGCTCTTTACCACGGCCCTTAACCCCCCCAACCCCCCCCCCCCTAGCCATGTTATAAGCGATCCTTGCCAGTTGCTAACAGGTTCGTAGCAGGAGCGCAAAAGAGAGCAACGTTGGCCCTTATCTAATCTCGAAAATCATTTAAGCTCGGCGCAGTGACCTCATATCCTGGGGAAGAAGGAGGAAGTGGAGGCGCCTTTCTTGGAGGGAGCTTGGGGGGTGGGGGGGGGAGGGAGGAAGGGGAGGGAGGGAGAGGGGGGTGGAAGGGGGTTTAAGGGGTATAAAGCTCAATGTCTTTTGGGATTTTACAGTTCATCGAATCTCAAGCCAGCGCTGGATCTGTGTGTTTTTTTGTCTTTTGTTTTTTGGGGATCTTTATCCCTTTTGCTTATACTCTCTATTTCGCTGTGTCGCTTTCTCTCTCTCTCGCTCTCTCTTCTCTTATTTTCTCATCTTTTCCCTTCACTTCTTTTCTCTTCTCTTCTTTTCTGTCCTTTTCTGTTCTGTTCTCTTCCCTTCTCTTCTCTCTCTCTCTCTCTCTCTCTCTCTCTCTCTCTCTCTCTCTCTCTTTCTCTCTCTCTCTCTCTCTCTCTCTCTCTCTCTCTCTCTCTCTCTCTCTCTTTCCCTCTCTCTCTCTCTCTTTTTCCCTCTCTCTCTCTCTCTTTCCCTCTCTCTCTCTTTTTCCCTCTCCCTCTCTTTCTCTCTCTCTCTCTCTCTCTCTCTCTCTCTCTCTCTCTCTCTCTCTCTCTCTCTCTCTCGCTCTTTCTCATTCTCTCTCTCTCTCTCTCACTCTCTCTCTCTGTCTTTCTGTCTCTCTGTCTGTCTTTCTGTCTTTCTATCTTTCTCTCTCTCTCTCTCTCTCTCTCTCTCTCTCTCTCTCTCTCTCTCCCTCTCTCTCACTCTGTCTCTCTTTCCTCTTCTCTACTTCCCTCCATCCTACCCTCTGCCCCCCTTTATCCCCTCATTCTCTCTCTCCCTTCCTCCCTTATTCTTTTCCACTTTCCCTCCCTCCTTTCTTAATTTTTTTAACCAAACTCCCTCACTCACTAACATTATATACATACATACATACATATATATATATGTGTGTGTGTGTGTGTGTGTGTGTGTGTGTGTGTGTGTGTGTGTGTGTGTGTGTGTGTGTCTGTGTGTCTGTGTGTCTGTCTGCCAACCGCCCCCAAATTTTGTCTTCCCTTTCTGATAAATTTTCAGAACAGCATATAATCATTTCTTTTTCATTTTTCACAAGGCGATTACAAGTAGAGAGAGAGAAAGAGACAGACAGACAGACAGAGACAGACAGACAGACACAGACAGAGACAGAGACACAGAAATGAGAGAGAGAGCAACATATATTTCCTTGCATCACTGAATCCCTTATACAAACACTCTCTTCCTTTGTAAGGAATTACACGTGAAGTTTCTAGGAATTTGTTGTCGACGGTCTGCTCGCGCTTAACAAACACCCGAGACAAAAAAAAAACTAAATCCTTTTTTCTTGAAGGTTTGATTATCTCAGAATATTTACGGCGCAGTTTATATATATTTTTTCCTTGTGTTATAACAGCGACTCTCTGGGCTTAATTCACAGGGTGGAGGTAAAGAGGAAATTATTTCATGGAATATTTTCTTTGTTATTGCTGTTGTTATGATTATTGTTTTGTTTTGTTGTTATTAGATAGCGCTGTCATCATTATCATTATCATTGTTCCCATTATTATTTTATCATTATTACTGTTATTATTATTATAATTATCATTATCATTAGTATTATCATTATTGTTACTATTATCTTTATTGTTATTGATACTATTGTCATTATTAATATCATCGTTATCATTCCTTTCATTATCACAACTAACACAATCTTCATCACTATCATTATTGTCATTATCTTTATCAACGTCATTATCATTAGAAGTAATAGTAATAGTAGCTTTATCATTATCATCACCATCATCATCATAATCATCATTATCCCATTAATCTCATTATGACTATCTTTGATTTTTATTGTCATTATCTGCCAATAATGCAGTTAGTATCATCAGTAAATAAATTCGTTTTAGAAGGAATAGTAATGGTAGCAGAAGTATAGAGGGAGGGAATGAAGGAAGGAAAGAGATGGAGTGGGAGAGAAAGGATGAGTGTGGGTGGGAAGGAGATGAAGAAAGAGTGGGAGGGGGGGAGAGAAAGAGAAAAAAGGAGAGACAGACAGACAGACAGACAGACAGATAGACAGACAGAAACAGAGATACAAAGACACACACACACAGCAGAAATGAAGCGCACCTTCCCACCGCACCCCCCCCCCCCTCACGCCATAACTCCGTCAACCGATAGGGTCCACAACCTTAAGTCTCGCACGGACCGAGGGACCTCCTCCTCCCTTTCCCTCCCCTCTACCTCTACCCTCCCCCTTCCTCCAACCCCCTCCCCTACCTCCTTCCTCTCCCCTATCCGTATCCCTTCCCCCTACCCCTCCCTCCCCTACCCCCTACCGACCGCAACAATGGCGTCGTGACTTTAAGCAGCATCCTCCCCTGCCGACTGGAACATCCGGGTCTCGTCTCTGTGAAGTCCCTACATCCGGGGCTCGTCTCTGTGAAGTCCCTGCCACCCGGGATGATAGACCAATCTTCGAGACAAGGCTCCTTCTTCCACTTCGACGGAGACGGCTGGAGGGGGAGGATGGGAGGACGGGGAGGATGGGGAGGAAGGGAGGGAGGGGAGGAAGAGGAGTAAGGGGAGGATGAGGAGGATGGGGAGGAAAGGGAGGAAGAGGAGAATGGAGAGGGAGGGAAGGAAGGGGAGGATGGGGAGGGGAGGAAGAGGAGGATTGGGAGGGAGGGGAGGAAGAAGGGGAGGATGGGAAGGAAGAGGAGGAGGGGGGGATGGGGGGAAGGGAGGAAGGGGATCTTGGCATATTTTCCTTCATTTTTTGAGTGAATAAGTTTACATGTATTAGATCTTTTATGTAAAGGGGAAGAGGTTAGATGTATGTGGGCGTGGGCGGATTGGTGAGAAGTTTTCCGTAGAAGTCTTGGTATATCGGTTAGCCAGAAACATCGCTTTTATTAGATCTTCGAGGTATGTGCGTGTGTGTGTGTGTGTGTAAGTGTGTGTGTGTGTGTGTGTGTGTAAGTGTGTGTGTGTGTGTGTGTGTGTGTGTGTGTGTGTGTATGTGTGTGTGTGTATGTGTGTGTATCGTGCGTGCGTGTGTGTGCGTGCGTGTGTGTGCGTGCGTGTGTATGTGTGTGTGTGTGTGTAAGTGTGTGTGTGTGTGTGTGTGTGTAAGTGTGTGTGTGTGTGTGTGTGTGTGTGTGTGTGTGTGTATGTGTGTGTGTGTATGTGTGTGTACATGCCTACCATTATGGGAAAGCAATGCCTACATCCCGCACCTTTCCGCCCGCGCGCGCGAGCACAGCCTTCGCAACCCGCAGCGCCTTCTTGAGCTCGTCCCCCGCCCGGCCGCCGACGCCTCCTCCCGCCCCTCATGCATATTCCGAAGCCGCTATAACGCCGGAGTGACGACCCCGGTTCGCTCCAAGAGGCCATTCACGGTTCGCCGCGGAATTAAACCAATGTTCCGGTTCCTCGTCGCGATTTGCGAGCGTGTGGTTCGCGTGAGCTTTGTTGTTCATCGAGGGCCAGTCTATGTCGGGGCCAAGCTGGTTTCGCTATTGTTGGGCCAGTTGTGTTTGGCTAGTCAGAGGGGGTTGGGGCGGGGGGAGGGGGGGGTGTCTGTGCTTGTATTTCTCTCCTGTGCTTGTATTTTGCAGATTTTTGAGCGTGTCATGCAGAGGGGCCAAAACATGCAGCTAATGTAAGGACTCATAGTGAAACACAGAATGGCTAAATCATGCAGCTAAAAAAAGAAATGAAAGGAACATCTATTAAATCACCGATGACATTAGGTTTCTACATAGAAGAATAGACACGATTTATATTTACTACAATGGTAGTACATATAAATGATTCAATGTTTAATTTAGATTTATTTGTACTGTAATATCATTATGTATATAATAAGAATAACCATTGTAACAAACGGAATAAAGTATTTTGAACTGGAATTGGAATTTGACTCATGCTAAGATACAGAAAGGCCAAAATACGCAGTTATTGCAATGGTATGTATGAACCTGCGCATGCGTTTCCGTCGGCGCGCATACATACCCGTACGTAAGGCTCATCTGCATGCTCACCTGCGAATATTGCCAATTACCTGCGGCTGCTTGACGTAAAATATGCAGAGTAATGTCAATATTATGTAAACTGTGCCTGTGCGTGTTATATCTCCTTGCTATAAGGAATTCCACCCCAGGGCCTGGGTTCTCTAAGAGGTGAGAAGGGCGGAGGAAGGAGGAGGACGTGGGAGAGGAGGAGAGGAAGAGGGGGAGAGGAGCGAAGGGAAGGAGGAGCGAATGGGGAGGGGAGAGAGAAAAGATAAGGAAGAGGAAGGAGGAAAGAAAGAGGAAAGGGCAAGTAGCGTCGCGGAAGGATAAGAGGGGAGAGAAGGGAGAGCAAAGAAAACTGTAGAGGGAAGAGGAGGGAAGTGAAGAGTAAAAGGGATAAGAGTGAGGAGAGAAGGAGAGGAGAGAGAGAGAGAGAGAGAGCGAGAGAAAGAGAGAGAGAGAGAGAGAGAGAGGGATATAGAGGAGGAGAGGGAGAAAGAGAGAGACAGACAGACAGAGGGAGAGTAAGAAAGAAGAAGAAAAGAAACGGGGGGGAGAAAGCTGGCGTTAGTGACCGAAATTGTCGCAGTTTTGGGTCCCTCGTGCCATGCCCGAGGCGGAGGTTCCATTCGGCACAACGGAAAGCGCGATTATTACTTCGGGAAGTGAAGGATTGCCCTCGAGGCCGACCTCCCGAAACTGCAGCGTCGGGGGGAGGGGGGGGGAGGGAGGGGGGGGCTAATATGTTTTAATATTTGGACTCTCGCTCTCTTTCTGCAGTTCTCTCCCTTCCCCGCTTTCTCTTTTTGACTATCCTGTTCCTCTTCTTTTTTTCCCTCTGTCTAGATGTTTGTTTGTCTGTCTGTCTCTATATATCTATTAATCTATCGATTTATCTCTCTCTCTATTTCTCTCTCTCTATTTCTCTCTCTCTCTCTCTTTCTCCCTTTCTCTCTCTCTCTCTCTCTCTCCCTCTCTCTCTCTCTCTCTCTCTCTCTCTCTCTCTCTCTCTCTCTCTCTCTCTCTCTCTCTCTCTCTCTCTCTCTCTCTCTCTCTTTCTCTCTTTCTCCCTCTTTATCTGTCTACATCTCTGCCCGTTTGTGTCTGTCTCTGTCTCTCTGTCCGTATATCTCCCTCACTGTCTCTCTGTCTCGGTCTTTCTTTCTGTCTGTCTATATATATCAGGATATATGCACAAATATATATAACGTACACAGGCAGGATATATGCACATATAGATAACGTACACAGGCAGGTATATGCACATATAGATAACATACACAGGAAGGTATATGCACATATAGATAAGGTACACAGGCAGGATATATGCACATATATATAACGTACACAGGCAAGATATATGCACATATAGATAACGTACACAGGCAGGATATATGCACATATAGATAACGTACACAGGCAGGATATACGCACATATATATAACGTACACAGGCAAGATATATGCACATATAGATAACGTACACAGGCAGGATATATGCACATATAGATAACGTACACAGGCAGGATATACGCACATATAGATAACGTACACAGGCAGGATATATGCACATATAGATAACGTACACAGGCAAGATATATGCACATAGATAACGTACACAGACAGGATATATGCACATATAGATAACGTACACAGGCAAGATATATGCACATAGATAACGTACACAGGCAGGATATACACACATATTGATAACGTACACAGGCAGGATATACACACATATTGATAACGTACACAGGCAGGATATACGCACATATAGATAACGTACACAGGCAGGATATACGCACATATAGATAACGTACACAGGCAGGATATACGCACATATAGATAACGTACACAGGCAGGATATACGCACAAATAGATAACGTACATAGGCAAGATATACGCACATATAGATAACGTACACAGACAGGATATATGCACATATAGATAACGTACACAGGCAGAATATACGCACAAATAGATAACGTACATAGGCAAGATATACGCACATATAGATAACGTACACAGGCAGGATATATGCACATATAGATAACGTACACAGTCAGGATATATGCACAATGCACATATAGATAACATACGCAGACAGGATTTATACGCACATATAGATAACGTACACAGGCAGGATATACGCACATATAGATAACGTACACAGGCAGGATATACGCACATATAGATAACGTACACAGGCAGGTATATAGCATCTTCAGCGGAAAACGACGGCAGATGCATCGAGTCGAGTCTCTCTCTCTCTCTCTCTCTCTCTCTCTCTCTCTCTCTCTCTCTCTCTCTCTCTCTCTCTCTCTCTCTCTCTCTCTCTCTCTCTCTCTCTCTCTCTCTCTCTCTCTCTCTCTCTCTCTCTCTCTCTCTCTCTCCCTCCCTCTTTATCTGTCTACATCTCTGCCCGTTTGTGTCTGTCTCTGTCTCTCTGTCCGTATATCTCCCTCACTGTCTCTGTCTCTGTCTTTCTTTCTGTCTGTCTATATATATCTATACAGTTGTAAGTTAGCACATATAATCCGTACATATAGATAATGTACACAGGTAGGATATATGTACATATAGATAACATACAAAGGAAAGCATATGCACATATATATATAACGTACACAAGTAGGATATATGCACATATAAATAACGTACACAGGAAGGTATATGCACATATATATAACGTACACAGATAGGACATATGCACATATAGATAACATACACAGGCAGGATATATGCACATATAGATAACGTACACAGAGAGGTATATGCACATATAGATAACGTACACTGGAAGGTATATGCACATATAGATAACGTACACAGAGAGGTATATGCACATATAGATAACGTACACTGGAAGGTATATGCACATATAGATAACGTACACAGATAGGACATATGCACATATAGATAACATACACAGGCAGGATATATGCACATATAGATAACGTACACAGAGAGGTATATGCACATATAGATAATGTACACAGACAGGATACATACGCACATAAATAACGTACACAGGCACGATGTATGCACATATATATATAACGTACACAGGCAGGATATACGCACATATTGATAACGTACACAGGCAGGATATACGCACATATAGATAACGTACACAGGCAGGATATACGCACAAATAGATAACGTACATAGGCAAGATATATGCACATATAGATAACGTACGCAGGCAGGATATACGCACATATAGATAACGTACACAGGCAGGATATACGCACATATAGATAACGTACACAGGCAGGATAAACGCACATATAGATAACGTACACAGGCAGGATAAACGCACATATAGATAACGTACACAGGCAGAATATACGCACATATAGATAACGTACACAGGCAGAATATACGCACATATAGATAACGTACACAGGCAGGATAAACGCACATATAGATAACGTACACAGGCAGGATAAACGCACATATAGATAACGTACACAGGCAGGATAAACGCACATATAGATAACGTACACAGGCAGAATATACGCACATATAGATAACGTACACAGGCAGGTATATAGCATCTTCAGCGGAAAACGACGGCAGATGCATCGAGTCTTAGGCAGTCTCCTCACGTCAGCAAAAATGAGGAAAAATGGGCCGCATTTCTGCAGCAACAGCTTGCCCTCCCCCTCCCCCCTCTCCCCCTCCCCCCCTCTCCTCGTATACATGCTGCGTGCACTTGCCCCCCCCCCCCGCAAGAGTGTCCAAAAAAAAAAGAAAAAAAAAGAAAAAAGAAAAACAAAAGTGAACTTTAACTTCCCTGGAGGTTTCTACAAGTTGTTTCAGATTCTTCAAGTTCGCGAAGAGAAGGAAGAAAGAAAGGGAGGTTTGCGTGCTTGTGTGTGTGCGTGTGTGCGTGTGTGTGTGTGCGTACGCATGTGTGTGTGTGTGTGTGATAGAGAGATCCGATCGTGTATAGGTTTTCCATAAAAGTCAAATAAAGTAACCCAGAGTCTTCCTAAATCCTGGAACTCTCGGGCAGGAAGGAAGGAAAAAATATTTATTATGGTTATTATATATCTCTTATTTCCCCATTTCGTACTGCAATTTGGAGAAAAAATATTGGATAATTCTTGAGCATTAATATTAGCATTCAGCATTTTTTTCAATATATTGTATTTCTGAACAGCATTTTGAGGAGGAGGAAAACAGTTATCAAAAGTATTGTAACAGTAGCAATGATGATGATTATTATATCATTAAAATCATAAAGACAATGATATTGATAACAAAAACAACAATATTTACAATAATCTTAATGGTAATAACAGCAACAAAAATGATAACAATAATTATTATAATAACAATCATTATCATTATCATTATCATAAAAGTGATAATAATAACAATAATGATAACGATAATAATAATAATACCAACAGTCATGATAAAAATAATGATATTGATAATAATGAAAATATCAATAATGATATTGATAATGATTATAATGATAATACTAATGACAATGATACTAATCATAAGGATGATGGTAATGAAAATAATAAAAACGATAATGACATTAATGATGATGATAATAATAATGATAATATCAATGACAATGATGATAATAATAGTAATAACAATAATAACAACAATTACAATAATAATAATAATAATAATAATAATCAATGACAATAATGATATTAATAATATTGATGACGATGATAATAATAATGATAATAATAATCATTATAATAACAACAACAACAATAATAATAATGATAATAATCAACTTCCCATCCTCATTAAATATCTTAAACATAGTCGAGAAATCGCGCGACAAAATCCATACAAAGCAGTTCGACAAACACAACAAAGCGACAACAAAGGGTAGCTCATTAGCCTCCTCCTTCCCCCACACCTTCCCCAACTCTCCCTCACCCTCATGCCTCCAACCCCACCCCTTCCCCCTTCCCCACACCTTCCCCAACTCTCCCTCACCCTCATGCCTCCAACCCCACCCCTTCCCCTTCCCCACACCTTCCCAACTCTCCCTCACCCTCATACCTCCAACCCCACCCCTCCCCCTTCCCCAACTCTCCTTCACCCTCATACCTCCAACCCCATCCCTCCCCCTTTCCCCCACACCTTCCCCAACTCTCCCTCATACCTCCAACCCCACCCCTCCCCCTTCCCCAACTCTCCCTCACCCTCATGCCTCCAACCCCACTCCTCCCCTTCCCCACACCTTCCCCAACTCTCCCTCACCCTCATGCCTCCAACCCCACTCCTCCCCCTTCCCCACACCTTCCCAACTCTCCCTCACCCTCATGCCTCCAACCCCACTCCTCCCCCTTCCCCACACCTTCCCCAACTCTCCCTCACCCTCATGCCTCCAACCCCACTCCTCCCCTTCCCCAACTCTCCCTCACCCTCATACCTCCAACCCCCACTCCTCCCCCTTCCCCAACTCTCCTTCACCCTCATACCTCCAACCCAAATCTCTCCCCCTTCCCCACACCTTCCCCAACTCTCCCTCACCCTCATGCCTCCAACCCCACTCCTCCCCTTCCCCCACACCTTCCCCAACTCTCCCTCACCCTCATACCTCCAACCCCACCCCCCCCTTCCCCACACCTTCCCCAACTCTCCCTCACCCTCATGCCTCCAACCCCACTCCTCCCCCCTTCCCCACACCTTCCCCAACTCTCCCTCACCCTCATACTTCCAACCCCACTCCTCTCCCCTTCCCCCAACTCTCCTTCACCCTCATACCTCCAACCCCACCCCTCCCCCTTCCCCACACCTTCCCCTAACTCTCCCTCAC
>NC_091553.1:8697585-8700085 GCF_042767895.1 Penaeus vannamei
CCCTTCTCTTTCTCTCTCTCTCTCTCTCTCTCTCTCTCTCTCTCTCTCTCTCTCTCTCTCTCTCTCTCTCTCTCTCTCTCTCTCTCTCTCTCTCTCTCTCTCTCTGTCTCTCTCTCTCTCTCTCTCTCTCTCTCTCTCTCTCTCTCTCTCTCTCTCTCTCTCTCTCTCTCTCTCTCTCTCTCTCTCTCTCTCTCTCTCTCTCTCTCTCTCTCTCTCTCTCTCTCTCTCTCTCTCTCTCTCTCTCTCTCTCTTTCTCTTTCTCTCTCTGTCTCCTGTGTATTTCCCTTTAAAGATCTAGACGTAGCCAGTCAGACAGCTATACCTAAACACACAGGGAAGCTAAGAAAAAAAGAAAAAAGAAAGAAGAAGGAAAAGAAAGAACAAGAACAACAACAACAAGGAACACAAGAATAAAAACAACAACAACAACAAACACAAGAACAAGAACGAGAAGATCAAGAAGACAGGAATGCTAAAAAAAAAAAAAACACGGAAAATAAACATTAAATAAATGAAAAAAGAACATCAAACACAAACACAGAGCAAACGGCAACCCACACCAATCATGCAAGAGGATCAACAGCGCCCCCCTCCCCTCCCCTCCCCACTCCTCCCCCCTTCCTCTATTCCCCCTCCCCACCTCCCTTCCCTCCCTCCCCCTTCCTCTCTCACCCCCCCCCCCATGCAGGAGGATCAACAGTGCGGTTCCCCTTTTCAATTAAGGGGCGGGGAGGGAGGAAGGGGGGGAGGGGAAGGGAGGAAACGGGAGAGGGGGAGGAAGGAAGGAAGGGGGAGAGGGGGAAGGGAGGAAGGAGGAGAGGGGGAGGAAGGAAGGGGGTGGTGGGGTAAGATAGGAGTGTTGGGGTGAGAGAGGGGGTGGTGGGGTGAGAGAGGGGGAGTAAGGAAGGGGAGAGGGGAAGGGGAAGAGAAGGGAGGTGGGGAGGAAGGCAAAGTGGGGGGAGAGGGGGGCAGGGGAGAGAGGAACGTGGAGGTGGGAGGAGGAAGGAGAAGGTGGGAGAGAGTGGAGGAGGCAGGGAGAGAGAAGGAGAGATGGGGGGAGTGAGGAAGGAGGGGGCGCGTGAAGAGAGGAGGAGTGAGGACAGGGGAGGCGGAGGGAGTGAAGAAGGCGGAGGTGGGAAGAGAGAGGTGGAGGTGGGGGAGGAGGGGGAGGGACTGAGGAAGGGGGGAAAGGTGAAGGAGAGGGGGATAGCGAGGAAGAAGAGGAGGAGGAAGGGGGAAAGGTGAAGGAGAGAGGGATAGCTAGAAGAGAAAGGAGGAAGGGGGAGCAGGGGAGGGAGTGAAGAAGGGGGAAAGGTGAAGGAGAGGGGGATAGATGGAGGAAGAGAAAGAGGGAGGTGGGGGAGAGAGGAGTGAGGAGAGGGGAAAGGTGAAGGAGAGGGGGATAGCGAGGAAGAAAAAGAGGGAGGTGGGAGAGAGAGGGATAGCGAGGAAGAAAAAGAGGGAGGTGGAGGAAAGAGGAGGAATGAGGAGAAGGGAGGGTGGGGGAGAGAGGGGGGTGTGGGGCGCCCTGCATTACCACAGCGGGAAATTATCATGGTAAGGAACGGGTCGAAATTTGCTGTAATGGCTTCATCTGTCACGGCTTGCAGAACGCCTGTTCCTCTCTCTCTCTCTCTCTCTCTCTCTCTCTCTCTCTCTCTCTCTCTCTCTCTCTCTCTCTCTCTCTCTCTCTCTCTCTCTCTCTCTCTCTCTCTCTCTCTCTCTCTCTCTCTCTCTCTCTCTCTCTCTCTCTCTCTCTCTCTCTCTCTCTCTCTCTCTCTCTCTCTCTCTCTCTCTCTCTCTCTCCCTCTCTCTCTCTCTCTCCCTCTCTCTCTCTCTCTCTCTCTCTCTCTCTCTCTCTCTCTCTCTCTCTCTCTCTCTCTCTCTCTCTCTCTCTCTCTCTCTCTCTCTCTCTCTCTCTCTCTCTCTCTCTCTCTCTCTCTCTCTCTCTCTCTCTCTCTCTCTCTCTCTCTCTCTCCCTCCCTCCTTCCCTCCTTCCCTCCTTCCTCCTTCTCTTCCTCCCTCCCTCCCTCCCCTCATTCTCTCCAACCATCCTTCTCTCCTCCCTCCCTCCCTCTCTCTCTCCCTCCCTCCTCTCTCCTCCCCTCCCTCCTCCCTCCCTCCCTCCCTCCCTCCCTCTCTCTCTCTCCCTCTCACTCTCCCTCCCTCCTTCGCTCCCTCTCTCCCTCTCTTCCTCCCCCTCCCTCCCTCCCTCCCTCTCTCCCTCGCTCCCTCCCTCTCCACTCTCCACCCTCCCTCACTACCTCTCTCCCCTCCCTCCCTCTCTCTCTCCCTCCCTCCCTCCCTCTCTCCAACCCTCCCTCCCTCCCTCCCTCTCTCCCTCTCTCCCTCCCTTCTTCTCTCCCTCCCTCATTCCCTTTCTCCCTCCTTCCCTCCTTCCCTCCTACCCTCTTCTCTCCCTCCCTCCCTCCCTCCCTCCGCCTTCCTCCTTCCCTCCTTCCCTCCTTCCCTACCTCCCTACCTCCCTCCTTCTCTCCCT
>NC_091553.1:8710085-8715085 GCF_042767895.1 Penaeus vannamei
GAGAGGGAGGGAGGGAGGTAGAGAGAGAGGGAGAGAGAAGAGAGAGAGAGAGAGAGGGAGGAGAGAGAGAGACAGAGAGAGAGAGAGAGAGAGAGAGAGAGAGAGAGAGAGAGAGAGAGAGAGAGAGAGAGAGAGAGAGAGAGAGAGAGAGAGAAGAGAGAGAGAGATAAAGGAGAGAAGCGGCTCCCCGTTGCTATGGGCAAGTGTCGCCTTTTCTTTATTTTCCTTGATTTTGTTTCGCCCTTTCCCAGCAGTAATATGAAGGATTAGTTAAGGGTTACCAAAGTGTCAGTAATGCAATATAAGTCCCGGACTCAGAACACTGACACCCGAGCCGAGGGGGGAGGAGGAGGGAGGGGGGGGGGGGCGTGCGGGGGGGAGCAATGCCAGTTCACCTTTAAGAAGACTACCACGCAAGCTAACAGTTCACCATTAGCCTGCTAGCGGGCCACTGTTAACCCTGTTAATGTACTTTATCGTGCTTTTAAGCCCTCACAGACCCCACAAGACTTTCATATCATGCAGGAGAATGATTACTGGCTTGAATTTATATCGTTTCCTCGCCGGTTCGTTACTGGATCTACGGTGCGTGCCGGAGCCTCTGATAAGGGCTGAGTGTACCACGACTGCAATTGTCATAAGTTTTGCACGTAGTTTGAACTTGGATTTTTGTTTGTAAGTACTTTGTGGTGAGCCTTCCTCTAATTGGAAATTAGTTCCGTGCGCGGTCCTTGCGTCAGGTGGATAGCAATGAAGTTCTCATCGTCGAGCGGGAATGATAAGAACGCTGGCTTGTCATGGTCGGGATATCTGTTAAGGATTGCGTTATTTGCGGCGAAACAGGCCCGTCACTGTCAAACTTTTTCCATGTATTCGCAGATCAAATTTTCGCTGCAGATGTGTTCGTCGGTGAATACTGATATCTTTTTTTTTATCTTAATAGATCAAATAAAAATCACTGTTAGTACTTTTTTTCACGCGGTTTATGCAGTTCGTTGTTTACGAAGACGCGTGAATTTAATATTGGAACCCAACATTGATCTTGGTAAAGTGACGTCATGCGGGATTGGTGGTTAAGCTCGTCTCAAATTTTAGTTCGGTAACCGACCAGCGGTGAGGAAGCACACCCTTCGTCTGAGCGAAGGAGCACTTCAACTCGTAGCGGAGGAAGTGTGATTGAATGGCACAGAGTGAACGCGGGGGAAAGTTGGATTCAAGCGGAGAAATTCAATACTCACCATCATCATTTTGGATTTCTTGTTTTTCTCTCGGCAGTCGAAGAAACTATCCCACACTCGAGCGAACTGGATCGCCAATGTATGGAACTGCGATTATTCCTTCCCGGTGCACTCGACTTGTAGCGCGTCACCTTTCCTCACTTTGTCACCACTCCTCGCCAAACACTGGATTGTCAGGCCACGTGGAGGTCGCTCTCTTGCTGTCCGCTGCGGATGGGAAAAGGCCCGCTCGGTCACTGGCACACTGTGTCGGGAGGACGGAAACACCGGGGACTTGGAAGCAGATTAGGAGGTGTGTTGGCCTGGGTCTGGCCTGGCTGTGGGGCCGCTGGGCACTCGACTGCTCCCGTCAGTGCGGTGCGACAAGGCGCGGGGGCCTGACGCTTATCTCCTGCCCCGCTCGAGTGTGCTTATCAATTACTTCGCCTTATCGCCGGAGGACTTAGCGTACATCTCGTTAGTCATTTCCTTCGTCGGAGACGTTAAACCGCACCACGCGCGACGGCTGTAACGGATATACTCGCATATATCTGAGAGGTCCGTTCTCGGGAGAGGGACGTCTCACGTGCATTTCAATACTTCAAACAAACATCGCGACGGTCGATAGACATCATGAAGTGGGGGAAGGGGGTCCGGTTTCATATCATCTTATCTGCCAACCATCGCTTATCGCTATCGCCCCGGGTATGGCGTCGATAACGAACAACCGCGCTCCCGCAACACCAAACTATCGCCAGGATGGTTTTTGGAGGAAAGTTTCTTCGGACTGGAACATATGCGCGTTTGACACATGGTTGGCCGGCGAACACTTGCAGACTCCCGCTGGTTCAGGAGGAGAATGCATAAATCGTGGATATAAACGCGTGTGTATGTGTACGTCCATGGGTCCTTGTGTATGAGTTGTGTGTATATGCGTCCGTGCGTGACTGTGCGTGTGTGTCTGTGTTTGTGTGTCTGTGTGTGTGTGTGTCTCTGTGTGTGTGTGTGTAGATGTAGAGATGTAGAGGGAATAATTACAGGTTTATGTGTGACAGAAGCAAGTAATCTTGTTTTGTGGAAACGTTGTTATTAATGAAGGCGAGAGGGGAAAACGCAAAAGGGGAAGGATGAAAAGAGAAAATGCAATGAGGGGAGAGGAAGGGAGGCCATACGGAAAAGAGGAGAGGAAAGGAGTTAAGAAAACAAGAAAGGGGAGAGAGAGAGACGAGAACAGAAGACTGGGATTGAGAATGGGAGAAGTGAAAGAGAGATTAAAGAGAGGAAGAAAAGAAAAAGGAATTGGGATAGAGGTCACTAAAGCTCAGAGAAAGGGCACTAAAAACAAACACTCCGTAACCGATGTAGAGATGTAAAGGGGAAGAGAGGAAAGTCCTAAATGGAAAGAGAGAGAGAGACCGAGAAAATGAGAGAGAGAGAGACAGAGACACAGAGAGAGAGAAAGAGAGAGACAGAGAGAGAGAGAGACAGACAGACAGACAGAGAGAAAGAGAGAGAGACAGAAACAGAGAGAAAAAGAGAGACTGTAAAGGGGAAAAGATGAAAGGCCTGAGTGGATAGAAGAGAAAGAGAGAGAGAGACAAAAAGAGAGAAAAAAGGGAGGCGGGAGGGGGAGGGACTAGCACAGAATTCCCCCGTCTTCTCCTCTCATCCTCCTCTTCCTTACCGCCCCTCCTCTCCCTCCCCTCCTTCTCTTCCCCTCTTCCCATTCTCCCTCTTACTTTCCCTTTTCACTAATTCTGTCAATCCTTTCTCCCCTCTATTTCCCTCCTTTCTCTTCCCATCCCTCTTTATCTTTTCCTTCCTCCTTACCTTCCCAGTTCTCTTCTTTCCCTTTTCTTCCCTTCTTCCATCCTTTCTCTCCCTTCTTTCTTCTTTAACGTACATTACCTACCCTTCCCTCCCTTTCTCCATCCCCCTTCGCTCTATCTCCCTTTCCTCCTCTCCCTTCTCTTCTCTTCATCCGTTCCTTCTCTACATTTTTTTTCCATTAACTTGCCTTTCTTCTCTTCCCTCTTGTCTTCTGGTTCCTCCACTTCCTTCCATTCCCTCCCTTTCTCCATGCTCCTTCGCTCTATTACCTTTTTCTCCTCTCCCTTCCTTTCACCTCCCTCCATTCTCTCAGTCCCCTTCCTTCTCTTCCCTTCCCTTTCACTCTTTCCTTTCTCATTACTTCTCATATTTTCTTCTCCTTTTCCTTTTCTTTCCTTCTTCAATTCCTTCTCTCTCTTCTTTTTCATTTTCATTTTTTTGCCTTCCCTCTTTCCCGTTGCCCTCCCCCTTCCTCCCCTCCCTTCCCCCCTTTCTCTCTTCCTCTCTCCATCCCCCTTCCCTTTATCACTCTTTCCTCCCTTCCCTTTCTCTCCTCCCTCTCTCTACATTCCCTTCCCTTTATTCTCTCGATCCCGTCCTTTTCCTTCCCTCCCTTTCTCTCGTCCCTTCCTTCTTTTCCCTTCCCTTCCCTCCATTCCTTCTAGTCCCTCCCCTTTCCCTCTTTTATTCCCCTCCTCTTCCTTCCCTCCCCTTCCCTCCTTTTCTCTCTTCCTCTCCCTTTCCTCCCCTTCCCTCCATTTCTCTCCTTCTCTCCATCCCCTTCCCTCCTTTTCTTCCCTCTTCTCCCTTCCTCCTTCTCTCCCTTCCTCTCCTTCCCCTTCCCTCCTTTTCTCGACTTCCTCTCCCTTCCCTTCCCTCCTTTTCTCCCTCCACTCGCTTCCCTTCCCTCCTTTCTCTCCTTCCTTCCCTTTCCCTCTTTTTCCCCTCCTCTCCCTTCCCTCCTTTTCTCTCCTTCCCTCCCCTTCCCTCCTTTTCTCTCCTTCCCTTCCCTTCCCTCCTTTTCTCCCTTCCTCTCTCACCCCTTCCCTCCTTTTCTCTCCTTCCCTCCCCTTTCCTCTTTTTATCCCTCATCTCCCTTCCCTTCCCTCCTTTTCTCCCCTCCTCTCCCTTCCCTTCCCTCCTTTTCTCTCCTTCCCTCCCCTTCCCTCCTTTTCTCTTCTTCCCTTCCTTCCCTTCCCTTCCCTTCCCTCCTTTTCTCCTTCCTCTCTCTTCCCTTCCTCCTTTTCTCTCCTTCCCTCCCTTTCCTCTTTTTTATCCCTCATCTCCTTTCCCTTCCCTCCTTTTCTTCCCTCCTCTCCCTCCCCATCCCTCCTTTTCTCTCCTTCCCTCCCTTTCCCTCCTTTTTTCCCATCTCCCTTCCCTTCCCTCCTTTTCTCCCTTCATCTCCCTTCCATTCCATCCTTTACACTCCTCTCCCTCCCCTACCCTCCTTTTCTCCCCTCCTCTACCTTCCCTTCCCTTCCCTCCTCCCCCTGTTGCTTCAGCGAGGAAAAAATGTATGTATTGGCGTTGATGGAAGCTCGACCCAATGACGGAGAAGTAATTCGGAAGAAAGATGGGAAGAAGGATACGAAGGATAGGAGGAGGAGGAAGGGAAAAAAAACGGTGAGGAAGAGAGAGAGAGAGTGGGGGGGGAGGGAAAGGAGGAGGAGGGAAGGAGGGAAGGAGGGAGGGAGGGAGGGAGGGAGAGAGGGAGGGAGGGAGGGGGAGAGGGAGGAGGAGAGAGAGAGAGAGAGAGAGAGAGAGAGAGAGAGAGAGAGAGAGAGGGAGAGAGAGAGAGAGAGAGAGAGAGAGAGAGAGAGAGAGAGAGAGAGAGAGAGAGAGAGAGAGAGAGAGAGAGAGAGAGAGAGAGAGAGAGAGAGAGAGAGAGGGAGAGGGTGTAGGAGGAAGGAAGTTAGGGAGAAACAGTAAGAAAAAAAAGAAAGATAGAGA
>NC_091553.1:8730085-8732585 GCF_042767895.1 Penaeus vannamei
TGAGTGTACATGTGTGTGTGTCTTTGTGTCCGTGTGTGTGTGTGGAGGTATAATTGTGTGTCGGGATGTTTATGTGTGTGTATATCTTGCTATGGGTGTGTATGTGTGTGAATGTACATGTGTGTGAGTGTGTGTGTGTGTGTGTCTGTGTACATGTGTACATGTGTGTGAGTGTGTGTGTCTGTGTACATTTGTGTAAGTGTGTGTGTGTGTGTGTATGTGTGTGTGTGTGTGTGTGTGTGTGTGAGTGTGTGTGTGTGTGTGTGTGTGTGTGTGTGTGTGTGTGTGTGTGTGTGTGTGTGTGTGTGTGTGTGTGTGTGTGTGTGTGTGTGCTCTGGATACCCTCGTGCACAATATACGAATCAGATTTACAGCGTCCAGCTCCGCCACACATCTGGCACGGAGCCAAGAAGGAGAAATATTCCTCTACTTGCTTCACGCATCGAATCCCAAACTTAAGGATGAATTTGTTAAATATGATGAAAATTATGAGCTCAGGATACTCGTATTTTAGCTTGATTGTGTTGTTTGTTTGTTTTTTGTTTATTTGTTTGTATTCCGTCCGTGCAGAAAATGATTCCCTCGGCCTTTCTGTTTGCTTATGTCGTCTCAATCCTCGTCTTTGTTTATTTACACAGCTGTTAATTCCGCCATTTGCACATTAATACGCCTGTTTATTTATTGAATCGTGTGTTGAATTATATCATCATTTAGAACAACATATTGCAGTTAACATTCCGCTTATATATTGCACTTACTCTCCTTGTTTATTTAGTAATTCAAATCTTTCTAATATTTTTACCTAAGGACATGAATTTCAAGGAAAACGCCGTGAAAGTGCAGAGAGAAGAGTATGATAAATGGGAGAAATGAAATACGATGTCAAGAGAAGAGAAATGGGAGAGGAGACTAAAATAGAAGATTAGATATCGTGCGTGGAGTTCATTTTATTTTTTTATGTTATGCTGTTGTACTTTTTGTTTCCATTTTATTTATTTATGTATTATTTTTTATTATCTTTTTCATCTTTGTGCGTGTGTTATGAAATCAGTTTTTTTCTTCTTCGTTATCTCTGCTGGCATATGCTTTTCTGTTATGGTTTTAGATGACTTTTTAATTTTCATTTATTTATTTTTTTTATTATTATTATTTATTTCTGTTCTCTGGTTAGAGATCACTTTTTGTCTGTTTTTTTTTTTTTCATCAGCTTGTGTTTTTCCTTTCCGGGTTGATATATATTTTTCCCCTTATTTTTTCATTAGCATCTGCTTATCTTTGGTTAAGAAATCTTTTTTTTTCTAGGACACGTTCCTCTTTCCTGTTTTGAGATAAATGATTTTTTCTGTTTTTCATTAACGTGTTTTTTCTTTCCTTCCTTTTTTTTTTTTTTTTTTTTTTTTTTTAGGGGCATAATTTTTTCGTTTATATCTATAATTTTTTAACTACTTTATTATAATTATCAGCGTCTTTTATTACAATCTGCGTCTGTTTTTTGTATGTTTTGATTTTTTTCTTCTTTTTTCATTATTATATGTTTTTTTCCTTCCTTGTTATGTGATAATTTCTTCTTTAATTTTCCTTTCAATGTCGATATTTATTTATTTTATCCTCTAAGTTTTTTAGAAAAAAATATTACGACTATTTTTTTCTTTTTTTTTACCTATTCCATCAACACTTATTTTCTCTTTTTTCTGTTTGTTTTTTTCGCGATATTTGTGTCAAAGAAAAACACGTTCGTTTCTTTTGTTTCCGGCTTCGCTATTATCATGTTTTTTGTTTTGATATTCATTTATTTCCGTTTTTATTTTTTGTTTTGAAATGTATATTTTCTTTTAATTTTCTTTCTCTTTTTCATGTTAGCTGTGTTCGTTTTTGTTTGTTTGTTTGTTTGTTTGTTTGTTTTATAATTTAATGATTCAGTGATTCAACCGATTGGAATACATTTGTATTTGTAGAATACAGCTCTGTGCTGCTTAATATATATATATATATATATATATATATATATATATATATATATATATATATATATATATATATATATATGTGTGTGTGTGTGTGTGTGTGTGTGTGTGTATTAATACCAAGGACATTTTTCTTCGTTTATTCTTTATAATCTATTTTATTTGTATCAACTTTTTTAAATGGTTGCAAATAATGATAATAATTTTATGCCATTTAGTTTATTTTTACGACAATTTTATTTTCTATTTCTATGACAATTTTCTCAACTCCTCTGAGAATTTGATTTTATTTCTATGGAAATTTATTTTTCTATGACAATAATTTTTTTCTATAAGAATTTGAGTTTCATTTGTTTGATTTTTTTAATTCTATTTTTATTTCTATTTCAATTTCATTTCTATTTCCATGACAATTTCTATTGCGATTCCATAGTCATTTCCATGACAATTTCACTTTGATTTCTATGAAAATCTTACTTTTATTTCAGTGAAGATTTTGTTTTATTTTTATGACAATTTTTTCTACGACAATTTTA
>NC_091553.1:8740085-8742585 GCF_042767895.1 Penaeus vannamei
CTCACGGTCGATGTTCTCTCTTGGTGCCACCATTACGATAGCTACCTGCGTTATCTTCTCTTCCGTCTTTTTTCTCTCTTTTCTCTTTCTTCTTCTTCATTATTGTTATTATTCTCCTTCTTCTTCTTCTTTTCCTCCTCTCACTCTTTCTCCTATTCTTCATCCTTCTTCCTTTTCTTCTCCTCATCCTTCTTATTACTTTTCTTCTTTTTTCTCTTCTCCTTTATCGCCCTCCTCCTCCTATTATTATTATCATTAGTCCTCGTCCTCCTCCTTCTCGTATTATTATTATTATTATTCCTCCTCCGCCTTTCTCTTCTTCCTTCTCCTCCTTCTCTTCCCCCTCCTCCTCTTACTCTTGCTCCTACTTCTCTGTTCTCTTCTTACCTTTATTTATTTCTTCTCTTTCTTCTTCTTCCTTCTCCTCCTACTCCTTCTTCTTCCTTATTTCCTTCTTTTTCTCATTATTTTCTCTCAATATTTTACTTCACGTCTAATTTTCCTATTATGATGTCATCGTTTCCTCGTCGTTTCCTTCTTTTATGAATTAATAGCATTTAGCAATTGAATTTGGCAACACCTGTACTTGTTTGTTTGTTTTTTAGCACAGTTTGTTTTTATTGGAAAATCGTCTCAGCTGCTTGATTTTTAAAGTTTTTACATCCATTACGCAGGTCTCATGTGGATGAAGTCGCAATGGCAGAGTGAAGTTGTTGTAGATTCTTTTCCGAGATCAAAAGGCACGTTTGTTTATCCTTTTTTTTTTTTTTGAGGGGGACTTTTATTTTTATTTTTATTTTCACTTTCTTTTTCTTTTTCTTTCTTTTTCCTTTTTTTCCTTTTCTTTTTCTTTTGCTTTTATTTTTATTTTTATTCTTATTTTTATTTTCCTTTTCTTTTTCTTTTATGTTTTCTTTGTTTTTCTTCTTTTTATCTCTCTCTTTTTTTCTTTTTTTTCTTTTTTTTTTGCTTACTTTTGCCTTTGATCCCGTTGGTCCGCGATCCATTTGGTGCTATCAGTGTTCTTGAATACTTAAGTTCAGGAGTGCTTTTAAAGTCGAACCTTCGACATTGATTCTAAATGCTGGAACTGTGTTGCCTCTCTGGAAAAATAGATATTGATATAACTCTTTTAACTGTTTAAAAGATAAGTACACAGAAAAGATGATAAATGAATAAATGGGCGAAAACTGTCGATTTCCACGTTCTCAAACAGGCATCGTTTTTCATCTAATGGCAGGTTTTAAGGATTGAAAAATACGTGTGCGTGTGTGTGTGTGTGTGTGTGAGTGTATGTGTGTGTGTGTGTGAGTGTGTGTGTGTGTGTGTGTGTGTGTGTGTGTGTGTGTGTGTGTGTAAAAGATCGTATTAGACTTTTGTTGATGTTCTCATGGTCGATGCTCTCTCTTGCTGCCACCATTACGATAGCTACCTGTGTTTCTTCTTTTCCGTCTTTTTTCTCTCTTTTCTTTTTCTTCTTCTTCATTATTGTTATTATTCTCCTTCTCCTCTCCCTCTTTATCCTCTTCTTCATCCTTTTTTCTTTTTTTTTCTTCTTTTCTTCTTATTATTTTCTTCTTCTTTCGCTTCCTTTTCGTCCTCCTCCACCACCACCTCCTCCTCCTATTATTATCATTAGTCATCCTCCTCCTCCTTCTCGTATTATTATTATTATTATTATTCCTCCGCTTCCTTTCTCTTCTTCCTTCTCCTTCTTCTCTTCCTCCTCCTCCTCCTCCTCCTTCTACTCTTACTCCTACTTCTCTGTTCTCTTACCTTTATTTATTCCTTCTCTTTCTTCTTCTTCCTTCTCCTCCTTCTTCTTCATTCTTCCTTATTTCCTTCTTGTTCTCATTCTTTTCTCTCAATATTTTACTTCCCGTCTAATTTTCCTATTATGATGTCATCGTCTTAGAAAATTCCTCGTCGTTTTAATAACATTTAGCAATTGATTTTGGCAAGACCTGTACTTGTTTTTTTTAGCGGTTTGTATTTTTTGGAAAATCCTCTCAGCTGCTTGATTTTTAAAGTTTTTACATCCATTACGCAGGTCTCATGTGCATACAGTCACAATGGTAGAGGGAAGTTGTAGAATTTCCGAGATGAAAAGGAACGTTTTTTTTTTTTTTTTTTTTTTTCGGCTTTGATCCCGTTGGTCCGCGATCCATTTGGTGCTATCAGTGTTCTTGAATACTTAAAGTTCAGGAGTGCTTTTAAAGTCGAACCTTCGACATTGATTCTAAATGCTGGAACTGTGTTGCCTCTGGAAAAAGAACAGGTATTGGTATAATTCCTTTGACTATTTAGTACACAAAGAAAAGAAAAAACTGTCGATTTCCGCGTTCTCAAACAGGCATCGTTTTTCATCTAATGGCAGGTTTCAAGGATGGAAAAATACGTGTGTGCGAGAGAGAACGCGTGTGTGTGTGTGTGTGTCTGTGTCTGTGTGTGCTTGTCTGTGTCTGTGTGTGTGTGTGTGTGTATGCTAGTCTGCGTATGT
>NC_091553.1:8757585-8760085 GCF_042767895.1 Penaeus vannamei
CGTGAAGAGGGAGGGATGGGTTGAGAGAAAGAGGTAAGGAAGGCGTGAAGGAGAGAGAGAGGGGTGGAGAGAAAGAGGGAGGGAAGGCGAGAAGGAGGGAGGGAGGGGTGGCGGGAAGGTGGAGAGAAAGAGGGAGGCAGATAACCCCAATCTCCACATCCAACATTTGTGATCTTCCACGATTAAAATTAACATAATAAATTAGATTAAGATTAAAATAAAATCTAAGATAATAAAAAGCCGTGAAAAACGTAAAACGGATGTGGAGGGGGGTCGTTATTATGAAAGTTATTTATCTTAAAAAGTAAAGTAAAAAGAAATAAAAAAGTTAAAAATGAGACCTACCACAATTTCTAGAAACCCAGGAAGGATGCCAGGATCGGTGGATTTAATTTCCCGTCTTGCCGTTTAAAGGACACGTTCTCATGTACACACGAACAAGTGCTCGAACTATACGTGTACATTCTCTCTCGCTCTTTCGCTCTCTCTCTCTCTCTCACTTACTGACTGTATGTGTACATTCTCTCTCGCTCTTTCGCTCTCTCTCTCTCTCTCTCTCTCACTTACTGACTGCCTGTATGTGTACATTCTCTCTCGCTCTTTCGCTCTCTCTCTCTCTCTCACTTACTGACTGTATGTGTACATTCTCTCTCGCTCTTTCGCTCTCTCTCTCTCTCTCTCTCTCTCTCTCTCTCTCTTTCTGTCTCTCTCGTTCTCCCTCTCTCTTTCTGCTGTATCTCTTTCTCTCTCTCTCTCTCTCCTTCCCTCCCTCCCTCTCTCCATTTCTCTCTCTCTCTCTCCTTCCCTCCCTCTCTCTCCTTTCCCTTTCTCTCTCTTCCATCTCTCTCTCTCTCTCTCTCTCTCTCTCTCTCTCTCTCTCTCTCTCTCTCTCTCTCTCTCTCTCTCTCTCTCTCTCTCTCTGTCTCACTCTCACTCACTCACTCCCTGAGAAGACAACAAAGAGAAGGGTGACCGGCTCGTCGTACAGAAAGAGTGCAATAACTTGGACTGTGATTCGCGGTATTGTTTGTATTATTTGGATAAGGTCGGAGGTCATGGGCGAAAGGGGCGTGACTTAGGTCAGCCCTCCATATGTGTGTATATATGTATACGTATATGTGTGGTGTGTATGTGTTGTGTGTGTGTTGCGTAGGTGTGAGTGTGGGTGTGTGTGTTGTGTGGGTGTATTGTGTGGGTGTGTTGTGTGTTATGGCATGTTGCGTGGGTGTGTGTTGTGTGGATGTATTGTGTGGGTGTGTTGTGTTGTATGTTGCGTGGGTTGTGTGTGTTGTGTGGGTGTGTATGTGTGGGTGTGTATGTGGGTGTGTGTGTGTGTGGGTGGGTGTGTGTGTTTATGTGGGTGTGTGTGTTTGTGTGTGTGTGTGTGTGTGTGTGGGTGTGTGTGTGTGTTGTGTGGGTGGGTGGGTGTGTGTTGTGTGGGTGTGTATGTTGTGTGGGTACGTGTGTAGAGTGTGTGTGTTTTGTGTGTGTGTGTGTGTGTTGTATGGGTGTGTGTGTTTAGGGTGGGTGTGTGTATTGGGTGGGTGGGTGTGTTGGGTGGGTGTGTGTTGGGTGTGTGTGTGTTGGGTGTGTGTGACATGTGTTGGTGGGTGTGTGTGTTGGGTGGATGTGTGTGTTGGGTGGATGTGTGTATTGGGTGGATGTGTGTGTTGTATGGATGTGTGTGTTGTGTGTGTGTGTGTTGTATGGGTGGGTGTGTGTGTGTTGTAATGGGTGTGTGTGTTGTGGTAGTGTGTTGTATGTTGTGTGGGTGTGTGTGTGTTGTATGGGTGGGTGTGTTGTGTGGGTGTGTGTGTGTTGGGTGGGTGTGTGTGTTGGGTGGGTGTGTGTGTTGGGTGGGTGTTGTGTGTTGGGTGGGTGTGTGTGTTGGGTGGGTAGGTTGTGACTGGTGGGTGTGTGTGTTGGGTGGGTGTGTGTTGGGTGTGTGTGTGTTGGGTGGGTGTGCTGTGTTGGGGTGGGTGTGTGTGTTGGTAGGATGTGTGTGTTGGGTGGATGTGTGTGTGTTGGGTGGATGTGTGTGTTGGGTGGATGTGTGTGTTGGGTGGATGTGTGTGTTGGGTGGATGTGTGTGTTGGGTGGATGTGTGTGTTGGGTGGATATTATTGTGTTGGGTGGATGTGTGTGTTGGGTGAATGTGTGTGTTGTGTGGGTGTGTGTGTTGTGTGGGTGTGTGTTGTGTAGGTGTTGTGTGTTGTGTGGGTGTTGTGTGTTGTGTGTGTATGTGTTGGGTGGGTGGTAGGTGTGTGTTGGGTGGGTGTGTGTGTTAGGTGGAGTGTGTGTGTTAGGTGGATGTGTGTGTTGGGTGGAGTGTGTGTGTGTTGGGTGGTTCTATCAGTTGGTGTGGGTGTATGTTGGAGTGTGTGTGTGTTGGGTGGGTGTGTGTGTTGGGTGGATGTGTGTGTGTTGGGTGAATGTGTGTGTTGGGTGGATGTGTGTTGGGTTGGGTGGATATTGTGTATTTGGGTGGATGTGTGATGTT
>NC_091553.1:8775085-8780085 GCF_042767895.1 Penaeus vannamei
ATCCATGATCGCCGTGGGCGCCCTGGCGAGCAGCGCAGTGGCGAGCCGCGTGATGGACGCCGTGGGGCGGCGCGCGACCCTCCTGGCGACGGCGCCCCTGATGGTGGCGGGCTGGCTCGCGGTCGCCCTCGCGCCCCACGTCGCGGCCCTCATCGCCGGGCGGGCGCTCGGGGGCGTCGCCATGGGGCTGATCTACACGACGGGGCAGGTGAGGCCAGAGGGAGGGAGAGTGAGTGAGTGTGAGTAACAGAAACAGAGAGAGATAAAAGACACATGTAGAGAGGGAGAGTAAGAAAGAATAAGAAAGCAAGAGTTATGGGCAGAGAGAGAGACAGACAGACAGACAGGCAGGGACAGACATAGATAGACAACAAGACCAAAACAAACAAAAACACACACGCAAAGGTGAAGAGAAAGAGAAAATGAGAGAGCAAGAGGAACGGACAGAGAAAGAGAGAGAGGCAAACAGTAAACACACGTGTGTTTACACGTGTTGATGGCACAGGTGGATGAAAACAAACACTGTAAATTATTACCATCATATTTGTGTGAGAGCAAGTGCTATGATGACCATCTTGTATTTGGATCTGATGTTTGGGGAGAAAAGGTCACTTGGGTTGACAAAAGTTTTCTTATTGTTCTGCTTGTGACAACGTGAGAGAGAGAGACTGTGTGTGAGAGAGTGAGTGAGAGAGAGAGAGAGAGAGAGAGAGAGAGAGAGAGACAGAGAGAGAGAGAGAAAGAGAGAGAGCGAGAGAGAGAGGAGAAGAGGAAGGAGAGGGGAGAGGGAGAGGAGAGGAGAGGAGGAGGGAGAGAGAGAGAGAGAGAGGAGAGAGGGAAGAGGGAGGGAGGGAGAGAGAGAGAGAGAGAGAGAGAGAGAGAGAGAGAGAGAGAGAGAGAGAGAGAGAGAGAGAGAGAGAGAGAGAAGAGAGGAGAAAGACAGTGGGAGAGGTGTAGACAGACAGACAAGTGGAAAAGACAAACAAAACAAGGCATAACTAAGACGTACGGAGAGAGAGAGGGAATAGAGAAGAGGGTGGAATGTCCAAGAAGTCTTACACAATAAAAGCAGAAGAAAAGAGAGAGGAAACAGAGGGAGAGATAGGGATGAGGAGAGAGCACGGACAGAGATGTCAGCCGATAAGAAAAAAAACAAGTAGAGAGATAGAGATGGAGAGAGAAAGAAAGAGAGAGAGAAAAAGAAAGAAAGAGAGAGAGAGACAGAAAGAAAGAAAAAAGAAAGAAAGAGAGAGAGAGACAGAAAGAAAGAAAGAAAAAAGAAAGAAAGAGAAAGTGAGAGAAGGCGAGAGAAAGCGAAAGAAAGCGAGAGCTATGACGACAGAGAAGGAAAGCGCGCGACAAACAATCCTTTCCGTCCCTCGTGTCACACTGACAACCATCACTTCCCCCCCAAAAAATCTCTTCCGTCGTCTTCCATCGTCCGATTCCGCTGACCTTTTCGTCCCAACTATTTAACCGTGGCTTCGTTGCACTGACTTCCACGCTGCCGGAGCCTTCTTGTCGAGATCGGATCCTCACCCTTATTAGCATATTGCCCCGCCTCGTCACTTTAATCCTCAAAAAAGAGTCTTTCTTTTCAGCAGAGCCTTGACTCACGCTTCCCCGATGGGATTCGTTGCTTGCGCCCGCTGCGATTAGCATATTCATACCCCCGCCATGTTTCTCTCTTTTATTATTTGGAGGTTCATAAAATTTCTCATTTGCATATTACCCCGATGCCAAAAAAAGAAAAAGAAAAAAAAAGGATCATGTTTAAAGTGGATGCTATCAGTGTGCTCATTTGAAATGCCGCTCTCATTATCGAGTCTAACGGTTTATTACGGTGCAATAAAGTGTTGTGGACGGATATAATGGCGCGCATTTGTATATGCACAGAGGTTGTTTATTCCATTTTTATTCTCTGAAACAGCCATTTAATGTCCATTAATAACCAATGAATACTTGTCACACATAATCTTTTAGGCTATTGGATGAGAGCAAAATGTTTTATATTCATGGTCCTTAACATGTTTCCATATTGATTTCTCGATCACCTGCACGACACGAAAGTCTATTCGAAAAGGACTTTAATTATCACCCTTTGTTCCTCATTAAATACGGTATTCAAAAGAAGTGCGAGTAATAGTAGTCAAAAATAATTCCGTTTTTTCATATTATTTTCATTGTTGTTTTCTTTCGTTCATTAGACTAAAGTAACCCGTTTTGTATGTACCCGTATATACGAACATACTGCGACAATGTGTGTTATTTATGCGAAGTGTACTATTTTCCTCTTTATTTATTTATCTATCAGTCTATCTAAATGCCTGCTTGTCTATCTATCTATTTATTCATATATTTCTCTATCTGTCTGCCTGCTTGTCAATCAATCTCTTTATCTAACTAAAAGCTACAAACTCATCTATCTCTTTATCTATCTTATCTATCTACATAACTACCTATTTATCTATCTGCCCATTTGTATGTACATATATAATGTAATATAAGTTTTTCATGTTGTATGTGTGTATGTATCCACATATGTATGTATGTCTGCAAATAGGCAAGTATGTATGTATGTAGTATATGTATGCATACACTATGTATGTATGTATATATGTATGTATGTATATATGTATATTATGTATGTATGTATGTATGTATGTATGCGTGTATGTATTTATGTATGTATGTGTACCTGTATATCTGCATCATGCATTTATATTGCGTCCTTATGGTGATTTCATTTGATTCGTATTCCGCGTCACCTAAACATCAGCGTTGACCCAAACGTCATGAAGATTTGACTCTACATCACTTGGATATATATCCCTGAAAGGTATTCAATTAGGCTGCAACAATCAACTCTGAATTCCAAATAAGCGTTAAATTGCAGCCAATGGAATTCTTGTTTACATAATTTGTTGTCAAACCGATGATTCGGCTCCACATTTTGGCCCTCGAGTCGCTGGCTTTGTTTATATTGTTGTTGAAGATACACAAGATTTGATTAGACTCCTTGTTATATAAATGTTGAGAGAGAGAGAGAGAGAGAGAGAGAGAGAGAGAGAGAGAGAGAGAGAGAGAGAGAGAGAGAGAGAGAGAGAGAGAGAGAGAGAGAGAGAGAGAGAGCGAGAGAGAGCGAGAGCGAGAGAGAGTGAATATGTGTATGCGTGCGTGTATGAGCGTGTTAGTGTGTGTGGGTGTGTGTGTGTGTGAGAGAGAGAGAGAGAGAGAGAGAGAGAGAGAGAGAGAGAGAGAGAGAGAGAGAGAGAGAGAGAGAGAGAGAGAAAGACAGAGAGAGAGTACATATGAATAGATAGATAGTGAGATGTGTATATGTATATTGAATGTGTGTGTGTTTGTATTTGCGTCTTTGTTGTATACAATAAGAATAAGAACTGGAAAAGTCTCCCCTGATAAAATAATAATAAACATCAAAATAGTCAATTGAAATATCATCTATGATAGATTCCAAAAGCTATATTCTTACAGTAAGAAAAAGAAATATCTGAACTGAACAAGAATCAAGTCAAACGAATATGTTATGATGAATCCACAAACAAATTTAACGTATCCATGTAACATAATAACCAATATCATATCACATTAACCTTGCAGCGTTTCGGGGCAATGAAACCCCACACGCTGAAGTGATTTTGACTAACATGGCGGCGTTACAGTTCCACGAGCGTAAAATTAAATCCGTCCCGTCTGGCTTGCTTGTAATCCCCTTGTATCTCATTAATCCGAGCTCATGTTCTGTACTCAGTCGCTGTAAAATGTGAGCCCATCACTTAGCTCTTTGGATTTGATATTTAATCTATTTGGGTTTTTGCAGATGGATAAGTAAATTGATAAACAAGAATGGGATGAATGCGTGATAAACTGATAATAACAAAGGAATGGGATGAATGCGTGATAAAATAATAACAAAGGAATGGGATGAATGCGTGGTAAACAAACAATAACAAAGGAATGGGATGAATGCGTGATAAACAGCCAATAACAAAGGAATGGGATGAATGCGTGATAAACAAACGATAACAAAGGAATAGAATGAATGCGTGATAAACAGACAATAACAAAGGAATGGGATGAATGCGTGATAAACAGACAATAACAAAGGAATGGGATGAATGCGTGATAGACAGACAATAACAAAGGAATGGGATGAATGCGTGATAAACAAACGATAACAAAAGAATAGAATGAATGCGTGATAAACAGACAATAACAAAGGAATGGGATGAATGCGTGAACTGATATATATATTCAAGAGATTATATCACAATAAGACAAATGACGTATTTTTAGATAAAGAAGAAAACTGATATAAAATGAAATTGAAAAATAAAAGTAGATGAACTGATAAATTGATAAATGAATAATAATAGATAAATGCAAATAAAGGGGTTGGCAGATACATACAGATAGGATGACTTTTGTTAAATTATATGGTTTGATGGATAATTCTAATCGCTTGTTAATAATGAGTCTCAGAATTAAGTGTTTTTTCAGGATAATGGAACGACGAGAGACAAGGGCAAGAGAAGGATAAAAAAAAAAAACGCAAAATAGGAGTAGAGCAGAAAAGATGATGGGAAGAATGAAAACTTATTAAAGGAGATATAATGAGTAATGAAGAAACTTATGAAATGTTGACAAACAGGGTGAGAAGGAAGAAAAACATGGGAAGAGAGAGAGAAAAAAAGAAATTATGGAACTTCAGCGTAAAATTTGATAATTCAGTCCATGAAACTTCAAAGGCACACAGCTCGCACTTGGAAAGAGTCTGGGGCCTTAATTATAGATTTTTATAAGCAAGAAACTTTTTTTTTTTTTTTTTTTTTTTTTACTGCAGTAAAGCGATGCTTCAGAATCTCAATTTGTCTAAGCAGAGCGAAATTCATGATAAATATATTAAATAACAGTAAGATATATGTATAACTAGCATTATGATATATCTTGGGAATATATCACCATGATAGCTCGCCCTC
>NC_091553.1:8787585-8802585 GCF_042767895.1 Penaeus vannamei
ATCTGTCTATATGAATGGTAGATATGCATTTAACCATCTATTTGCCGGGTTGATATGCATTTCTAGACAGGTAAATATGCATTTATTTTTTATATTTATGCATATCAAGTATACAAATATTCTTTGGGTCGGACCTCGCACAATTCTAAAAACCGGCTGTTGATCTCTGTAGTGGGTGACCTCCCCAGTGCAAGCTGTTTCGTGACCCTTCTCAAATCAGTGGGCGACTCTCATCACGAAGTTTTGACAACGGTGAATTCATGAAAGCCCCATGCGCAAATCTAAGGAATGGATCAGCATTGGACAGTAAAATCAGATATAATGGAATAAAGGTCTAAAAGATATGTACCAGCAAACGGAAAACCCTGCTAACACTCTCCTAAATGTACAAAAGTAGGGCTGACCGAACAGAAGCCTCAGATCTGTCATGGTTTCGACCTACGCCTCTTCAGAATATTCGTTAGGAAACTGCAACACCCTCTATGTAAAGTAAACAACAGCTGTCTTTATCAAAGCAGCAGGCAGCAAACTAGAAAATCTGCATTTATCACGACCCACAAAAAAAAAAAAAAAAAAAAAAAAAATGAAATCGAACTGCTCTATATCTTTGTTTCTGTCTTCAGCACTTTTTTATGTCAATAACCACAAGCACAGAGAGCACCTCTTAACGCCGAGATAATAAAGGTTTCGACAAATGCTCATCAGCTGATTTTCATCATTTAATGACTTCTGGGTGGAGAGAAGCCCTAGACCTGTCGTTCTAAGCACGTTTCAAGCCATGGTCCACTAGCCCAGTTAAAAGAATATTGTGGACCATTGCATTCTTGTGTATGGACAAAGTAAACATATGCAAAAAACAGTTTAGTTTTAACTGTATTTCTTCAAAGCAGAATTTCGAGAAGCTAGCATTTAGATCTGAAATATTTCCCTTACAAACAAAAATTCCTGAAATCACAATTACAAACAAAAATTCTTGAAATAACAATGTTTATCTGCCATTTTGCCTCTTGACTGATGTCTTATGGTATCTCTTCGGGGTCGACAAACTACGTGCCGCATGTGTGGATGCTGCGTTACTGACACTTTTAAAGTACTATCTCAATGAACGCCGTCTAAAGGTGATATACAACAGGAATATATAAACATGAACAGTGATGTACAACAGTCTGTAAATCAGAAACATATGTTATGAGTTTCTACATACTGTTCCCTATTCTTTATAGTTTTTCCTGACGATATGACTCCATTAGTTATGGCCAAGGCTTAACATCCCGAAGCAAACATGGACTCTAGGGCACGCAGAATCGTTACCTAGGCAACTGATGGCAAATCCTTTTCACATAAGGTACAACTCGATAGTAACCATGTCACAGTCAAATACTAGGTTATACTTCAGCTTGGACAAAAAAAAAAAATATATATATATATGGCAATTATCGGGATGTATGCTGACTTTTATAAAACACGTTGAAAATAATGCAAGCAAATGTGTGTTGGGAGACAGAAAGATAAAGAAAAAAAAAGGGGGGGGGGATTACATTCATGAACTGAGTACATGAAACAGTACCGTGGGCAGGATTTGGGATTACAAGTCTATTGATTTTTTTTAAATGGTCCTTGTAAATAAAACAAAATACAGTACTTAATAATCAGTATATTTCACTTACCATATAAACATGTTCATACAATACCCCTATAAATGGTGTAAATTCATTGTATATACAGTATATTTATAAATATTGTCAAATACCATCCATACTTCAAAAGCACATTCAAAACACAATCACATTTCCTCTTTAAATAAATCATAGTTATATAAATTATCCCCAAAGTATGGAAAATGATGCCATACAAGTAAGGTGTATATCTGTAAATCATGCTGTATTACAAAAAAAATATGTTTATACTTCCTAATTCAATATTAATATCGTTTCTATTTCATGTGTCTGACTACATACGAAGTAAAGAATTATGTCCTGGACATAATACCTCCTTCTCTAAGTATCTTTTTCATTAGATATTAAGTAATATCAAAATAATACCAGTAAGTGCATCTAATATACAATGATAAGTAAACTTGCATTTCATTCATTCCCTACGACACACAAATACTTATCAGATAAACATTTATACTCCCAGCAAAAGATAATGTAAATACAAATTTTCAAAACAAATCACAACCATTTATAAAAGAGCATGGCAACCCTTTATGTACTTTGATGGGAGTCCTGTTCATGAGACTATAAGGTACTCTCCTATACAAAATATTATCATCATATACATACAAACTCATAAATCAAAATCTTTTGTCCTATCATCCTTCAATTAGTAACTTTACTTAGCAACTCTAAAACATTTGATAGTCCTTTCAAAGCTTCATCACATCTCTTTTAACCTATGATGTGCAATTACACTTTTTTATCCCACCCATAATGCAACAAAAATAATTATTACCAAAAGCTTGACGATAAACATTTAAGGTGAAATCATTTGATGATCCCTAGCTTGAGCTTATTTCGTACTCCAAGTTTCAGGCAATTATATTAATTAAAAAGGATGAAGTTAAACACTATTATTAAATGTTTAAGAGAAGCATTATACAATAAACGCTGCATTTTTGCACTTCATTACAGGAAAAATTACAGTCTAATCTTGGGTCTTTTCAGTTGTTGCATTGACTATAAGGCTGACTAAAATGTTCACCTCTTACTCACCATTAACCAGGCTAAGAAAGGTAATAGGCATTAATATAAATATATCACTGAAACTCCACAATTACAAACATCCTTCCTCTTTTCAGAAGTTCTTAAGTTTTTTATGTTTTTTTTTTTAAGTCCTTTGAAGATATCTTCAAGCTCTTTATTAAAAGAAAGAAATATGTTAGACAACCACTCATCTGTTTTAGTGTTGCATACTGTAGGATATAAACAGTAATCAGCTGATCAGCATATATTATTATAAACTATCATAATATTTATCAAATCAGTGAGTGAAAGACAACAGCTGTTTTACTGGCCACATAATCACTAAAACAGATTTTCTTTTAAATAAGCTATATTCACACATCTAACAGATAAGATCAGAAAAAGAAGGCTTGGGTATATTGTTACGATCTGGTGGAAAAAGACGTACAACCAATGTGTAGAAAAATAAGTACGCATTACAGAAGACAGAGCATCTTGGAGAGGATGAATTCTTCCTGCCCACCCCAAATTATTGGAAAACGGCACTCTGACTGACAAGTAGTAATCTTGCCTTTAAGAAGTTATTCATCCTTTGAAGAGAAATGGTTACTTATATTTTTTTTTTACTGATTCACTGTTCCCCACAATTTCATTCACTTTATAAGTCATAATAGTCTTTTTTCTAGAAATACACATGAAAGTATATATAACATTAACACTCACTCTTTAACTTGTTAGAAAATCAATAAATAATATAAATATGATATAAATAAATAAATAAACTAATAAATAAATAAATATATATACATATTCATTATCGTAAATGAAATTCATATACAGCAATTCAGCCTAAACTTATAGTTTGATATTAACTTTTTATCATTACATTATTATTATTAAATGACAATAATTGCAGTAAAAAGAATAACAGCAATAACAATAATGGCAATAGTTTCTATTCAATGTTACTAACAAGAAAAACAATAATGATAGCATCAGTTACAAAAGAATAGATAAATCCCAACTGCAGACAGAGGAAAGTGCTGCTATAAATAAAGAGACGGAGACTGAAGCCCAATGTAGGCAATTTCCCCTTCCCTGGACCTCAGCCTTCACCTCAACTAATCTTGCATCGTCTTTTCTTCTCCTCCTTCTCTTTTTATTTTCTTCATCCACTTCTGTCCACATCCAAAAGTGTGAGAGCCATGCTGATAGGTTGTGACAGTCCCGAACGCCCTTTGTACTCCATCTGCTATTTCCTCTTTGCCCTTTTCACTACCATAATACCCTGCAGTGCTCTACAACCTTTGACATTTAACACAATTTCTCCTAATCATTAACTCATTTTTAACCTTTTTGCCTCAATACTTAAAATAGTGCTGTATGACCTTTCCTTTCCTCGGGGCTTCTCCCACAAGCCTCTCCCTATCACTATATTTTGAATATGCCGCTAATGACCTTAGATGTTGACACTGCAGAAATTTTTCAGTAAAAAAAATCATATATGAATAAAGTATTTTCAAGGATCATAATGATGTTTGCAGATCAGTAATAGACAAAAAAATTTAACCCCAGTGGAGCCAGCAAATAATCTGAACGCACTAGCATGTGTCATAAGATGAAAATCAAAATCCTCTACCCAAGATAATAATAAAGTAGAAGCATTGTTTTTTTAATAAAAAACATTAAAATCTTATACTTTTGGTTATAGCTCAAGAACTTTTGCCACTGAAGCCATAAAGCTCCATGCCTATAAAGCAAGCAGTACACAACAACCTCGACTGACATGGCATGTATGGGTGCTATCTTGAATTCAGGCCATCCTCACCATGGCCCATGGCAAGTACAGATGTCATCCACTGACAGTAAGTTAAAATGTCAAACTATTTTTCTGTGTATTAACATTTACCATGATTAGTACAAAATATATAGATTGCATACAGTGTACTCAATTTATTTCTTGTTAATGATTGCAGAACTGTACTCATCATACAAGGCTTAGAATTTATTGATTGCTTAAATTCATTTAGCTTACACATATTTGACTTCATTATACGATTGACTGAAAAAGCTAAGACACCAAAATTTGATTTTCACAGTCAGACTAATACTCAGTTACAAAAAAAGACAACTAAATCAACTTATGGTGAGACATTCACAAATATATTGAAAAATTACTGAAATATGGGCTGTACTTAAATGGAATGAACTAAAGGAAATCTCAGTCATATATCAGAACTTACTGAATAACTGCAATATAGTTATTAAATATTCCATGTGGCCTAAATGATACTGGTTATGCATGTTAGTGTTTTAAATTCACTTACGACAACTTTACTTTCCAGTGTGATTATTATCATCTTTAAATAATGAAATTTGGTTCTACAACAATTCTATGGCCTGTTTTTTACTTATATCTGATGTAAGTTACAACTGCATAGCATTTTTTTCATCCCTTTTACTCTTTTGCCATTTCCATTGACTATTATATATTTTAGACAATAATTAAATGTATCTAATGTAAAAATAAACACATCCTTTTATAAACAAATAATTGCAGCCTTTTTACCAAAGAAATTAACAGAAAATCCAAATATTCATAAAGGCATTACACTCTTAAGAAAATTTGAAACCTAATAAGTAACTCTCAGTACATTAATTTCATATCCATATAAAATAATTTTTGACAACATATCAACACTTAAATAAAGCAAATGCATTACAAGCAATAAAGATAACAATATCATTTTTGGAATACATACATAGATGTAGTTGGAATTAATATTCCTAATTCTCCCTTTTAACATAAATACAAATACGACTGAAAAAAATTATTTCGTAAGTACCTGAGACATTTTACTATTGTCTAATACATGCTGAAAACTTAAACAACCTTGGACAAGACAATTACAAAGATCAAACATGACAACTGCTTCACACTTCAATGCATATAAAAATATTTAAGCACAAAAGCCCCTCATTATACAAAAACAGAATCCTTTAGGCTTTGATCTACACTTTTCAAGAAATCTATTACATTGCACTCATCATTTCATTTACAAATGCTTTACCTTATTTTCTTAAAAGTAGGTTTACTCTTACATTTGGAATGCATAGCAGAAGACACAATTCATTAAAAATATATGTTGATAACTTGATTTTCTTAAATAGCATGATACGCAACCGCCTTTTTACTTTATACATAACAACTCACTTTACACATAATAAAGTTCTTTTATAAAACTTCTGCAGCTGACTTGTCATTTAAGAATTTGATAGTCAGCCTAGGTTATTCAAAAACACAATCATAAAACAAAGAATATGCAGTAGACTATAACTAATACACGATTATGATTCACTATCCATTAATTGCATAAACAAGTTGCTATAGATAACAAAGCTCAAAATGATTAAATTCCGCAAATCTGACATCTGTACTGTATAACTCTGCATCTCCATTTGATGTTATTTCAAGAGGACCACCTGCCGACTAAACTGCCCCTGAAGACTTGTTGAGAAGCTGATCCAGTTGGCCAATAATAGAGTCTAGATATGGCCGTTCATTTGGATCCACTTTTACTATGCTCTTGATGAGTTCAATGAGGTCCTAAAGGTGAAAAATAAATAGGTTTATTGTTAATGTGATATTACGAAATACGAATATGCACTTCTTTGGAAAAATTATTCTTGTATTGCATTTGATATGTGGATAGATACATGGTTGGACAATAGAAGGATGAATGAATAGGTGGATGATTGGATGAATGAATGAATGGATGAGTTGATAGAACTAAACAAGGAAGGCAGGGATGGATAAATGATTGGATAATTTGATGGCTAAGGCAAAAGAATGAAAGCATGAATGGATGAGTGGATGGCTTGGATAAGGCCATGAGCAAGTGGATGGCCAGGTAGATAGATGAGAGACAGAGTGGACCGATAAATGTATGAACTAATAAGGGAAGACAGGTGAATATATTCACAGATGAGAAAAACAGATACTGACAGCTAGAGAATACAGAAACAGACATTGACTCTGAACAGGATTCCTGAAAAAAGTTACAAGGACAGCATTTTACACATATGGCTATATAAGGGCATTCATTTCAGGTGTATAGATATTAAACCCTATGATCTGAAAGTCATGCCCATCACATCATGAAACCACTTGGCTTGAGGGTTGGGTGATGTGAATATGCCATCATGGAAAACTCTGGCTGTGGTCTGGGGTGATGGGTTCTTCCCCTTGTGAGCATTTCAGCTGAAGGCCAGCGTGATGGAAAAGACTCACCACAAGTGCGCAATCCTCTTAGAGAGTGATTAGACTCATTTGCCATTTAAATAGGCTTTTTGCATTATTTCCACTGATAAATGAATGTGGAATGTACTGTCTGTGAGCCATGACTGGAAGAGTACTGGCACCAGGGAGGAAACCATTTCCATGCCCATCAAAGTTACCGCTCATATAAGCTTAATGCCCATATTTCTTCAGGCCATGTCACTGCCATGAAGCAACTAGATACAAGGGGATAATATCAAAATGCCGGACATAAAGGTAATCAAATGATTAACAACAAATGAATCTTTGCTTAACATGAAAGAATATATCACTAACAGTCTGCATCTGTTTCCACTCTTTGCCATGATGATGGGATAGGACTTTAGCTAGCATTTCAAAAATTATATGACATAATGTAATGTCTAATTGTTTTATTTTGTCAAAATATGTATGTATAATTTTACATTTGATAACTTCGCATATACTGATGGGAGATACTAAAAGATTGTACCAAATATATATGATGGATTACTAAGCAAGGCACTATAAATGACTGCATACTCTCATATATAAAAAAAAAACATCAGAATGCACTTACTTCAGAGTATGAATGATTTTCAGGATATTTGGTAATTCCACTCGCTACTGCTAAGGCTACACTGTCCCCTCTTTCGTAAACAGCTTCAAATGGAGATCTGTAGAAGCAGAGTGCATACAGCAAACAACCCAGCGACTGAAAAGGAAATCCAAATTATTACAAGAAATATACAAACTTCGGTTACAACTCATGTATGACTAAAAATATCAGTAATATGACAGACTGTGCATAATAAGAAACTATTTCAAAAGTCAATTCACACATCTCAAACTGATTATCATTTTCTTCCTTAAGAATCTTAGATAAATACATTTACTATAAATACAGTCAAACGCATTCACAGTCTTTGGCTACTTACCCACACATCTGTTCGCTCATCAATGTGACAAAATGATTCTACATTGAAGAGTTCTGGAGCCCTATAAGGCATAGAGCTTCTCTCTGCAGCTTCATCCTGCAATTTCCGGGCTTCTGAGCTTCCATTTATCTCAACTCTTGCACGAGCCACAGACCCTGAAAATGAGGTAATATAATCTTTTTGGTCTAACATGTCCTTCATACAACAAATCAAAAATTGCTTGTTAGTGTTCTTACTCCGACTCAAAACCCATACCATCTAAATACTCTAAGCAACTGATAGAGCTGGAATCAAACACATCCAATTTAGACAGAAGGGGAATCAAACAAATTGAATCAGTATGGAAGGGGACTCAAACAAGTCATAGGTCCAGAGCCTATTACAACAGATTTGGTGATAATGCCCAAGCCACAACTCCTCCGCCCAGGGTTGTCTCTAGAGAGGATATACAGATGTGAAGGATCATCCGCAAGATGTTATGCCAAGTGTCTGTATAGCCTGAGTTGGTAGTCCCACATTGCTCATGAAACAGGGCACAGTCCTATCAACTGTGCCCTATGATCTGACACAAAAACCTGTTACAAAGGTTGTCAAGATGAGACTCCAAGGCACAGGATAGAATTTCTCTGTCATATAGTACAACTAGCCTAGAGGACAATTTGGCCTTTATGCATAGCCCACAATTGGACTCATAACAGCTCTTTTCACTGACTCAAAGCAATAGGATACTGGCTTGTGATCTGGCTGTCCAAATTGCTCTGGTCCCAGATGTGCCTGATGAGTGAGAACACCATCCAGTATGTTGAAAAGTGTAATACCTCAATAACTGCTGCAATCCAAGCTATCTCCTTGCCACAGAGAGAGATGATCATGCCCCTCAGCAAGAACAGTACCCAATTGCCAGATGGCAGCCAGAGTAGCAGGCTATCCACAAGCTATGAGTTTATCACCAGATTTTAACATTTCAGCAGAGATGCTACAAATAACCTATAGTTTGGAGGTCCTCTTTTAAATTTCTGTCAAGGTTGAAGGTTTCTCACTGATGGGGGATCACATCTTCACTCACATCCATGCTATATGTCTGTGGCTCAACCTGAAACAGTTGCTCAATGTGCTCACCGTAACCTTCTCACACCCCAAAACTCTTTGAGATGATCTGAGATTATCTGTTCATTTACTTACTGAATTACAGTTAGGCATAGGGGGAGGAGCTTTGAGTTGAGCTTTCTTAATTCAGGAAAAATGTAATTTACAAAGAAATTGGCCTCCAACCTCCTCAGCATGAATCTTGAAATGCTGTTCCTTGTCCCTAGTCAACAATGTCTTAATCCTACACACCAGGAATTGGTGAAAATCCTGATCTCCAGCCAGTTAAACTTTATTCTATCATTCTAACATGGCCTATAAGATTAAGTTCTGCCTTGGCCTTAGATGGTCAAGAATGAACTCCTAAGCAGCAACAAGTACTTCACAACTGAAGGTGTCCCATAATACTAGCAATTGAAGCAATTAGAGAAAGCTATGGAAAAATAGCAAGGACACTCGTCCTTTCTCAGTCTATCAAGGTGACACGCCCTAAGGCAGTCACCAAATAGATGGAGAGTTTTGTAATGGGCATTGAGGGTAGCTATAAACAATTCTAGAGGATCTTCTATCTTGAAAAGGATGTGGTTGTTCTCTTTGGTTGTAATCCCTCCTGTACCAGGTCTAGCAATATAGGTTATATGATGATGCTTGGAGTCAAAAAGCCTCAATCTATGGAACCCCACAAAGGCACAGTAAAAGACATTGTTCTCATGACTAGCATCTGCTCTTGTGCTATGATAATGAGTATATATCTCTTAGCCAATTCAATCAGAGCCAGATACCACACTTTAGTCACCCAGTACAATATGGATATCATGTTGAGTACAGTTATCTGCCACAAAGGCAAGTTTGGTATAAAACTTTTTTCATCATGGCTTTATGCATTTGAAGGAGTGAAGACAAAAAGCCAAATGTGTGCTTCAGTCTGAATATTATTATATGCCCAACAACTGGAGCTAACTCTAATACCAAAGGCTAAATTTTACTGGAGACATCTATGGTTATGCCCTTTGATGAAACCACCCTCACTGATAGTAGTGGCAATCAATCATCCTAATGTAACCATCTGGGTGAGAGCATGTTCCTAGCCCCCATCCTGATGGTTGCATTAGGATGATTGAGTTGAGATTACCTGAGATGAGTGCTACCCTAGCTACCTTCTGCAGCATTGACTCAAACAAAGGTCGATCAGGCTCCAGGGTAAGTTTCCAAGAGGCTTTGCCTGGGTTAGCTCTCATCGGGTCACAAGTGGATAGGTTTCCCCTGCTCCCCAGCTGTGGCCTGGTGACCATCCTCTCTACATGAGCCACAGCCTGCCTTGAGTATCTCTCAATAGGTCTCTCAGGAAAGCAGAATGAACTGACTCCCTACTAACGATTGACCCTAGGCACTGAGGGGCATGAGTTTGTATGAAGTCAGAGCATATCCACGGCCTGGTGGGTAATAGCCCCATACCTTTAAGGCTTCCTGCTATTCCAAGATTCTCTCCAGTTTAGCCAAGCACATCACTAGTAAGCAGTAACAGCTGTAATTGAGAAGGTACACAAGCACATAATACCAGCAAGCAATACCACTACTTCATATCACCCTTGGCATCAAACACTCACCCACCAAGCAAAGATAATAGCCACATATAGGGGACTCTTTCACACCATATAAGTATCCTTGCACACTGCCAAAAATGCTCACCTTATCATAACTTGTTTTCTAGGAGAAACATCATGTACTTCATACTAGAAGTGGAATTTTGAAGCAACCCAATGCTGTGATCAAACATGTATAACCAACAATTTTTGACAAAACTGGGAAAAAGACTGGCATTCCAGAGTGAATATTCACTAAACAGCTTATGAACCACTTTGTCTATGAAATGGTTAATCAGTTTACTGTTACCTGACTGAAATAGCCAATTAGTTTACTTTTACATGATGAACACAAGGTTACTGAATTTTCTCATTATTTTGATGCCATGTGGATTACATTGACATCACAAAGAAAATTGCCTGCTTTTATGGAGGGTCTACATAACTCATTGATAGTAAATCTAAACAATAAACTTACTTTGAATCTTCTTAAAAGAGTAAAGATAATAACAAACTGGTAATGGAGAACAGGGAAAAATATCAATAATTTCCCTGCCAGTTTAAGAGGCTAAAGGATGATCAATTAACCTAAAAGGTCCAAGAGATAAAGAAGAATTGGTCTGAATTATCTCATCCAGTCTTTCCAAAGTTATGAAGAGACTGGAGGTAAAAAATGGAATAAAATCCATATGCAGGTCCTTGTTTCATAAATAAATGGATTTTTTTCTTTTAAAAATCTAAAAAGATGAACATATATTTCTTCCAAAAAGTAATGTCTTTAAGGAATATTTGAGCAAAACTATCAAAGATTAAAATGACTTGAATATGAAAAAAGGAAGAAATATCTTTGCCTCTATTTGACTATGACATTACAAAAATTACCCTGTAACTTCACACCACAAAAAATCCATCATTAATTTTAAAGCCTATTTTGTCAAGAACTATGCACACTCACCTAGATCCATGAGGAGAGGCGTCAAATCATCCTTTATGAGAACATTAGCTGTTTTGATGTCACGATGTGCCAGTGGATGTGGCTTGGCACTATGCATGCACTGCACAGCCTCGCATATCCCTCGGAACAGAGTCAACACCACCACCTTGATAAAATTGAAACTGTTACTTCTCCTGTTTATAAAATGTGGCACAAGACCAGCTGTTCCATTTCAAACTGTTGGTCCAGCCCCTTACTAAGCTTGTAATCTGTGCAGATTAATTAAGAAATCTTTGCCTGGATCTTATTCTTCATCCGCCTGTGATATCAAGAATTGATAAAGAAGGATAAAAGCAGCATTTGAACAGATAATTAAAAAAATAAATTTTCCCATCTTCATCATTCCGTACTAATCCAACCAGCTATCAGACTATGAATAGACATACCAGGTCAAAAAAATAAAAAATAAATAAATAAAAAATAAAAAATAAAAATATAATAAAAAAACATGTAAGCCTCCCAATAATTTCCCTAGTAGGTATATAAGAGTTAAGTTTCACTGTTTTCTCTAAATTTCACTGATTATGTTATGTTTGTGACTGTCACAAGTTTCTGAAGATAACATCTTAAATACATGAATTAAAAGTATGTGAATTTACCAAAAGATATCTTCCCACCTACTTCTTCCAGGAGGACAAAACAGAGTATGTTAAAGTAATCTCAGAAAATACACAAGAGTGAAATATACAAAAGGCAACAGTATCATCTTTGAAAACTGATATCACTTACGGGAAATTACTCTTTTGGCATATTTCAGATATATTTCATGACCTTGCTTTATTCTAATGGTAGAACTTCATCAGTCAACACTTTGATATTTTCATGGGAGGATCAAAAAACTTGAAGTCATATGACAAATCTAGGGCCTTACCTCATCTAGATGGGTTCCTGTTTTTTGTCTGCGCATCAGTTCATCATGTAATGTCCCTCTCTGCAAGAAATGGAGCTACATGAATATTTCTTAGAAGCAATTCTCTGATATTCCTAGTTTAACAATCATTAAAAATGGAAAATTCAACACAAAAGAATACAGTCTGATCAAAACCTTGTATCTAAAACATTTTTGGTGAAATGCAGAAAACATAAAATGCCTTACTGGTAGTTTGAAACATTTAAATGATCCAGCCTTTATAAAACTGTAAAAAAGGTTACATCTTAACATATGGGTTTAAAGCATTTTGTATTTTTGCACACATTTTCAAAGAAGAATAAGCTGCTAGAAAGTGGTTATGTGTACTTAAATAATATATGGAACCCTTACTACCCTCAGTGCTCAAGGAGTTAGTATACCTGTTCCCCGCAATCAATAAAGATTTAACTGCAGTAGTCTGTTCACTGAAATCAGTGCACCTGCAGCCTCAGTTCTAAGTACATACAGTTCCATTCTGTTAAATGTTTTTATATAGTATATTTTCTTGAAATTTTGATATGTTAAAAATACATGTCTACATAACAAAAATATGTATCTCACTGTGAAATACCATTTAGTCTGTGACAGGGAAGTCAATACAATCTATAATTAAAAATGTTAAACACGCAATGAAGCATTCGCAACCCACCTGACAATATGGCAATACAATAAGGACCTGTGAGGTGCGATTTCCCATGAGATCTGGAACTCCTACAAGGTCTGAGTCTATGCATTCTACAATGTTGGAATGACTTAGTGACCTATGATACTCCACTTCTGTTAGTGCAACCTAAGAAAAAGGAAACAAATAGTATATATCATTAATTAGAAAAATAAAAAATGGTCCTGTAAACCATAAAAAAAATGTATATTCACATGAACTATAATTGCAGATAAAAAGATAAATATATATATATGATTTCCAATATTTATATAAAAATATATAAACTACCTTTTGATCCTCCTGAGAGTGACATGTAATACGTTTAAGTGCATAAAGTTTATGTGATGCTGCATCTTCAATTAGATCTACTGTGCTGAACCCTCTGTTGATAGAGAATTTTTTTTTTTATTATTAGTGACAATATCTATATGATCAACATCTGATATTTAGGAAATTGTCTTTTTTCTTCTTCTTTTTATAACATGATCTTCTCCAAATCAAATTCAATTTTATTCATTGTCAGTTTACAGTGATGATCATTTACTGTCAAGATACAAACAACTCTGTAAAAATTCATGCATCAAAATAAAGACAATGAACACTTACCCTTCTCCTAGACGTTCTCTGACATAATATCTGCGGCCATTAATTTTGATAGTTTCTTTGGCGCAAAGGCAGTTGCCCATTCTTACTAAAATAGCCAAACCAACCGTGTTCATTACACAGTTTTGTTGTGTACCTGAAAGAAATTCAGAAATTTCAAAAACATCTTTCAGATAATAAACATAACGATAATATCATGAGGAACAAGTATATATTATATAAAAACTATAAGGTTCATAGAAATGATAAAATATTTCAGTCTTTACCTTATATTAAAGCAATTTTCTTATTACCAATGAATGTATACCTCCAATGCATTTACTTTGGTAATAAATGCAATGAGCACATGCATAATTTCTGCATTTATTATATTCTGTAAAGGTCTTCCATTCTTTAGACTTAATTTTATTAAACGACAGTAATACACTACAGCATTCCTCCTACAGACAATCATCTATTATGAAATAATCTAAACAGAATCCAGAATACCCAGAATCAATATACATCACTTCTCGCATAATCAGATGTGAAGCATTACTGAAACCGATATATCTTATATATACACAACAGAATTTATTATTGGCATATGACAAATCCTAACCATAGTTTTTGAGATACAGAAGTGAATTATAACAGACAAACAGTTAATAGCTGTACCTATACAAAATCATGTTTTGTTTTTAAATTCTCTGAGTTGTTTATGTAGGGGAAGCCTTAAAAAAAAAAATTATTGCAAATCTGCCTTTTTTCATTACCTTTCCCTTTCCCTCAATAAAAATACCCATAACTTCAGAAAAAATGCTATGATTGGTTACAGTCTAATGAAATTCCAACTTTTTTGCTCCAGCATTCCCTTCGAGGTCAAAAATTGTAGCCAGGATTTGTGATGAGCTAAAACAATTAACAAACAGAGAAAATTGCACTGAAAGATTTTTTATCATTACTCCTTTTTATGCAATGCAAAGTTATTATCATAAATAATAAGAAAAAAAAACAAAGTCTTCTATTCTTCATAATACAAACACAATTTGGCAAAAAGAATGTGCAAATGTGTCAGCAGTTGAGAAATATTTTCCTGGTAAATATATGCTAAAGTTTAAAAGAATAAATATTTACAAGAATTTTAAAAATCTTAAATAGTAAAAAATCTCATATCTGCCAAATTTTGGGAGGATCATTGCAAGAGTGTTTTATGTTGTGTCTAAAAAAATCAAAATTATATGAAAAAGATAGGGGCATAG
>NC_091553.1:8827585-8830085 GCF_042767895.1 Penaeus vannamei
TAACCCAGAGAACCCCGATTGGTATTGACACAACGGCATCTCAAACTCATAAAAAAACCCACACATTCCCAAAGCAAACTGCCGAGTGCCTGGGAACTCCCGACAGCACATCACTCTTGCTATTTATGTCTCGAGCTCCTAACGACGTTATGTAAGGAATCGCGCCTCGTCATTCCTCGCTGTTTGAGGGGGAAAAAAAGAAGTTTCTCCTCGTCGTAGCTGCCCGGCTTCTTAACCACGAACACGGGGGTAACTGTGAGAGATCTGTGTCTCCCTTCGCTTTCCCCCAGGTGATTGTAACCGCATGTGCCGGGGCCGTCTGCGAGGAGGGAGCGAGGATTTCCCACGGGTTCTGCCTGCTCGCTCCCCACTATCGTTTTCTTCCTCCTCCTCCTCCTCCTTACTCTCTCTTTCTTTCTCCTCCGTACTCTCGTTTTCTTTCTTCTCCTTCCCTCGATTCTTCTTCTTTTTCTTCCTTTTTTTCTTCTCTTCCTCCTTTTCTTCTTCTTTTTCTCCTCCTCCTTTTCTTCTTCTTCTCCTTCCTCTTCTTTTCTTCTCTCCTCTTTCCTGTTCTAGTTCTTGTTCTTCCTCCCCCTCCTCTTCTTGTTCTTCCTCCACCCCCTTCTCCTCCTTCTCCTCCGTTTTTCTTTCGCATCCTTCCTCCTCCCCTACCCATCTCTTATCTTATTCTAATTTTTATTTTCTCTATGCTTCCCGCTTCTCTTTATCATCGTTTCTTCTTTCCTTTCTCCCTCTTCTCTTCCCTCTTCGTGCTTTCCTTTTTTCGGAATAGTTCGTCCTTTTCCCCTTCTTGATATATATATATATATATATATATATATATATATATATATATATATATATATATATATATATATATTTTTTTTTTTTTTTTTTTTTTTTTTTTTTTATCTTTCCTTGCATCTCCGGATGTTTCTCCTTCCTGATTTTCACGTTAATGTTTCCAACATCTTATTTCCTCATTTTCTTCCTCATAATCCTCCACCTTCTTTCCTCTTCTTCATCTTCTTACTTTCTCCTTGATTTCTTCCCGATTCTCCACCTCCTCCTTTCTTTCTTTCTCTTCATCTTCATAGTGTTCTTCCTCTTCCTCTTCCTCCTCCTCCTCCTCATCCTACTGCTACTTCTGCTACTACTACTGCTACAATTCTTACTCTTCCTCCTCTTTCTTCTCCTCCTCTTCTGCTTACTTCTCCTTCCTCTCCTCCCCCCCTATTCGTCCTTCTCGCTCTTCACCTCTTTTTCCTCCTCCTCGTCTTTTTCTTCTATTTCCTCTTCCTCTTCTTACCATTACTATCTTCCTCTTCATTCTCCACCAGCCTCCTCCCTCTCTCTGTCTCCCTCCCTCCCTCCCTCCCTCCATCACCCTCCCTTTCTCTTCCCCCTTTTCCCTGTTCCTCTTCCTCCTCCCCTCCCCCTTTCTTCCCTTTCCCCCTCCTCCTCCCCCCTCCCCCCCTCCCATCCCCCCTCCTCCTTCCCTTCCCCCTCCCCTCCTCCTCCCCCTCCTCCTCCTCCTCCTCTCCCGTCCCCCTCCTTCTTCCCTTTCCCCTCCTCCTCCTCCCTCCTCCTCCCCCCTTTCTTCCCTTTCCCCACCCTCCTCTTCCCTCCTTCTCCTCCTCCTCCTCCTCCTCCTCCTCCTCCTCCTCCTCCCTCCTCCTCCTCCTCTCCTCCTCCTCCTCCTCCTCTTCCTCTCCCTTCTTACAAGGTCCCGTCTGTTGTAAGTCTTTGGCCAAGCTTCCCCAGTGCGTTTCGTTACAGCGGTCACGTGTTACCAGCAGTCTGTGTGACAACGATGGCTGTGCGCGGCCGTTTATCGTGTGCTGTGTTGTTTCGTTGTAGTCTTGTCCTTCTTCTTTTTTTATTCTCTTTCTTTCTCCCTTTATTCCGATTCTGTTTTCCTCATCCCATCCCCCTCGATCCATCAGAATTTTGCCCTTGTTTGTGTTTCAGTTTTGTTCTTCGTCTCTTTTTTTATTCTCTTTCTTTCTCCTTTTATTCTGAGTTTGTTTTCCTCTTATCCCATCCTCCTCGATCCATAGGAATTTTGCCCTTGTTTGTGTTTCAGTTTTGCTCTTCTCTTTTTTTATTCTCTCTTTCTCCTTTTATTACGATTCTGTTTTCCTGTTATCCCATCCCCCTAAATCTATTTGGAAGTTTGCCCTTGTTTGTGTTTCAGTTTTGCTCTTCTCTTTTTTTAATCTCTTTCTTTCTCCTTCTATTCCGATTGTGTTTTCCTGTCATCCCATCCCCCTCGATCCATTGGAATTTTGACCTTGTTTGTGTTTCAGTTTTACCCTTCTCTTGTTTTATTTTCTTTCTCCCTTAATTCCGATTCTGTTTTCCTCTTATCCCATCCCCCTCTCCGATCCTCTAGAATTTTGCCGTTTTTTGTGTTTCAGTCTTGCCCTTCTTTTTTATTCTCTTTCTTTCTCCTTTTATTCCGATTCTGTTTTACTCTTATCCCATCCCCCTCCCTCGA
>NC_091553.1:8837585-8845085 GCF_042767895.1 Penaeus vannamei
AACATTGGCATGGTTGTCCAATCTTGAATCTCGGGCGCCATGCTTCCATTTCAGTGTTATTTTGACGTGGTATGAGGGAACAGTGCCGATGCTACAGTGTCTACTGCTCCTTGGGTGCTTTTGTTGCAACGGCGACTGCTAATACTACTGTTTCTTTTATTTATTTTTATTTCTATTTATTTTTTTATTTCTATATTTTATTATTATTATTATTATTATTATTATTATTATCATCATCATCATCATATACTTTTAAATACGATGACCTCCCCGTAATGGCCATACCTTCATTTGTTACTTAACGTTTAACACGCATATTGCATTATACTCTGCACTACTTTCACTCATGGAGCCGCTTTACTACTACTACTACTGCTGCTGCTACTGCTACTGTTACTACTATTACTACTACAACTACTACAGCTACTACTACTACTAACACTGATACTACTATCACTGCTACTACTACTACTGCTACTGCTACTACAACTATCTCTACTATTTCTACTGTAACCAGTAGTACTACTGCTACTTCTACTACTAAAATTGTAGATATTTCTGTTTTACAGTCATCAGTATGAATAGTAATATCGTTAGTTTTGTTGTTATTATTGCTAATTGTTATTGTTATCGGTGTTGCCATTCACAAATAAATAAAGTTTATACTTCGTCTAAGTTGATTTTTTGTGTATTTGCAGGTTCCGAACGTGCGCTGTGATGACATAAGTGCAAAGCTGAAATTCGGACTGTGACAACAGCATTACCGCACGCAAGCGATGGCGTAGAAAAGGGTGATGGTGACCGCTGACAAGGCTTTGCAGGAACTCAAGGCCAAACTGAACGCCGTGATGTATGTGTTTGCAACATTTCTACACGATTATACAACGTTGCAAAATGCGACGGTTCCATTAGGAGCGTAGAGTGCGCTCGCGGCTGCAACAGCGTGGTTTCGACGGCGACTTAGCGGTGTCGCGGTGAAGGCAGTGTGTTCGCGCGTGTGTGTGTGTGCGTCCTGTGCTCGCGTGTGTGCGGCGGTGTTCGCGGTGGGCCTCGGAGTGCCACAGGCCGCGTGTACGAGTGGGTCTCGCAGAGGCTTCGACGCCGCTCTGCCTGTGTTGATTGCGATATTCGGAGGACGGCCACGGGGTCAGCACCAAGGCCGTGTGAGATACCTGGCCATTGCAGCGCCGCGTTGAAGACTCGAGAAAAAGTGGAGATTAAGACTGAAGAGAAAAGAAAAGTGAGAATAGAAATACATATTATATGATACGCTGATGTGTCTGGTCTTGAAATAGATGCACGCACGTTATAGATAAGTGCGTGCGTATTTCGTACTTCGTGGAAGAGTTAGAAGAGTTAGCTCGTTGGTGAAGAAAAAGACCGCATTGAAATAGCCGCCCGCGTGGAGCCCAGCATCATGGGCTGACCGTCACACCCACGAGGTCTGTGACGTGACGCGACGGGCGTGCCCATTTCAGCGACCGAGGCTTCCCTTCGCCGCGTCATGGAGGACGAATCTCAGGTAGGCTGATGTGCGATTTTTTTTCTGCAGTTTCTGTCTGTGTTTGTTCCAGCTCAGGTCTTCTAGTTCTTTATTCTGTTTATTTGTATATCCTTTATTTTTTTTTATGGAACTAGGTTGTATGTTCATCACTTCATGGGTCCTTGTTGATGTTGGAAAGGAAAATTGAATGTACGATTATACGGTAGAGAATATATAGGCCCTTCAGTAAATGCTGAGATCTTGATACCGAAGTGACTGCTGAGTGAATTTATATACCGCTGTGTAATTATAATCTTTAGAGTTTGACCAAAAGTCTCGTTGCATATATTACACCGTTTGGGCAGTTTACATATACGCAGAGAAATTGATATTGAGACACGGAATCTGAATCTGGATTTCGAAAAGGTACGGTGAAGACTCGATAGATACAGTTCCTGCATGGACGCGCTCTCTGGCAGTCCAATCGCGGAGTGCATGGTGGAGGGCGAGCGCATGGCGGACGCTGTGGGACCCCTTAATGGCGGCATCCGTCAGTCAGTGATGAAGGTGACAGGTGGCGTCGAAGGCTGAGCCGCCCCTGGGAGCCATCTGTTGCAGGGGCCCTTCCGAGAGGCTCGCGACGGCAAGGAGTCTGCGCGATCCACCTGCCGGCCTGTGGCGGAGAGGCAGCTTAGGCGTCTTAGCAACTGCTCTCTCGAATTTACGTTTTATTCTCCACTTCTCTCTCTCCAATTCACTTCTTGTTCTCCTCTTCTCTCTTCGTCAACTGCTCTCTCTAATTCACTTTTTATTCTTCTCTTCTCTCTTCGTCAACTGCTCCCTCCAACTCACTTTTTATTCTCCTCTTCTCTCTCTCTAATTCACTTTTTTTTTATTCTCCTCTTCTCTCTTCCTGCAACGATGAACCTGGGAGCGTGCACTCGGTAACGATCTCCAGTACCGTATAGCGGTCGCGGGACTCTCGGTGCACAAATACGACGGACATCAGACGGGGCCTTGTCAGCCACCGCATCATCAATCAGAAGCCACCGCAACGCTTCCTAATAACCCCCCTCTCCCCCCTCCCCCTCTTCTCCGCCACGCTCCGACTGTTGGCCACATACTCGCCAGCGCTCGCTCGCCAGTCACGTCTGAAATCCGTGATATGAGCGTATAATTGCCCTCATTACGGTAAACCAGATGATTAGCATAATTGTTACGGGCTCATTTGACTTACGGTAACATCTTGCGAGGGTTACATATGGTTCGGGATGCAGCAACATATTTATTTCTTTATTTTTCTGGAAGTGGGAGTGGTAATGAAGATTGGCGGATGATTCGGTTTATTTGGAAGTGCGTGGAGAAAGAGGGAGACTGAGTGAAAGAAGTAAGACTGAGGAAGGTGGGATAGGGAGAAAAAAAATATATATATATATACATATATATATATATATATATATATATATATATATATATATATATATATATATATATATATATATATATATATATATATATATATATATATATATATAATGAGAGAGAGAGAGAGAGCAGGTCGACTTCCCTTGTGTAAGCCTATGTTTTTTCATTCATTTATATATATTTTTTATTTATCTATTTATCTATTTATTTATTTATTTATTTATTTATTTATTAAGGAAATAAGGGAGAGAATGATTTTATATAGATGCATCACGCACACACAAATGCGCGCACTCGGTCAACACAAACACACGCACTGAAACAGTCTTGCCAAACGTAATTCCAAATGCACTCGGCAAGCTGTCAACATCACGCAAAGCAGTTTTACAACTTCCCTAATGAGGAATTTCTCTCTCTCTCTCTCTCTGTCTGTTTCTCTCTCTCTCTCTCTCTCTCTCTCTCTCTCTCTCTCTCTCTCTCTCTCTCTCTCTCTCTCTTCTCTCTCTCTCTCTCTCTCTCTCTCTCTCTCTCTCTCTCTCTCTCTCTCTCTTCGCTGTCCATTTTGCCTCGGAGCTGTTGCGTTCATTCCCTCCGTAAGTACGTTTAGGGGGCAGGTGGGAAGTAGGGAGGAGGGGGCGGAGCTTAGGGAGGGGGTGTAGCTTGGGTAGGGGGTGGAGCTTGGGGAGGGGGTGGAGCTTGGGGAAGGGGTGGAGATTATTGCTGGAAAGTAATACGAGGATTCATCGGCCCAGCGTTATTTTTTTCCACTTTGTAGCTTGTGACTTCCCATTGCCGTGGCGATACTTGTGCGTAATGTAGTGCACAGAAGGGGATAGGAGAGAGAGAGGGATTGGAGAGGAGAGAGAGGGAAGGGAACAGAGGAAAGGAGAAAGGGAATAGAGGAAAGGGGAGTGAGGAGAGGGGAAAGGGGGCAGAGGAGAGGGGAGTAGGGAGGAGAGGAGGGTAGGGAGAGGGGAGAGGTGAGAGGGAGCCGAGGAGAGGGGAGTAGGGAGAAGGGAGAGGGACGAGAGGAGAGGGGAGAGGGGAAAGGGACAGAGGAGAGGGGAAAAGGAGCAGAGGAGAGGGGAGAGGGAACGGAGGAGAGGGGAGAAGGAGCAGGGGAGGAGAGGGGAGAGGGGAAATCCAATCAGTTCGCCCGGGTCGGAGTAATGGAGCATGTGATAGAGAAATCGACGCTTAGTGTACCCCGATGCCACTCAGACAAGAAGTTGCAATGGAAGCCTCCCATCGCCTGCTCGGCTTCACGCTGCAAGCATCACTTCCGATGATTGAAAAGGGGGAAGCGGTGTCACGCTGGCGTCGAAGGCATATGAAGAAGTTGAAGCTGGAGGCTTTGCTGTGCCTTCAAATTGGGCTCGCAGACGCCCGCGTTCCGAGTTGCGTTCCGTGTTTCAGGGGGGATTTGCGTTCCGTGTTTCAGGGTCGATTCGCGTTCCGTGTTTCAGGGGTTATTTGCGTTCCGTGTTTCAGGGTCGATTTGCGTTCCGTGTTTCAGGGTCGATTCGCGTTCCGTGTTTTAGGGGCAACTTGCGTTTCGTGTTTCAGGGTCGATTCGCGTTCCGTGTTTCAGGGGCGATTCGCGTTCCGTGTTTCAGGGGCGATTCGCGTTCCGTGTTTCAGGGGCGATTCGCGTTCCGTGTATTAGGAGCAACTTGCGTTTCGTGTTTCAGGGTCGATTTGCGTTCCGTGTTTCAGGGGCTATTTGCGTTCCGTGTTTCAGGGTCGATTCGCGTTCCGTGTTTCAGGGGCGATTCGCGTTCCGTGTTTCAGGATCCATTCGCGTTCCGTGTTTCAGGGGCGTTTCGCGTTCCGTGTTCCAGAGGCGACACGAGATTGCCGTGAACCCAACGTGTGGCAGATATGAGCAGGGTCTCCGGTTGGTTTTCCGGGGCGTCAGTGGCGATTCCGCTGTAATTGGTTTTGCGTTCCGTGACGGTCGTGGACTATGGGGCTGCTTTATGGCCTAGAGCCTTGACTCGCAAATGCCTCTGTGGGAATGAAGGGGGAATTAACTTGGAGGGAGGGAGGGAGGTAGGGAGGAGGGAGGGAGGGAGGAAGGGGGAAAGGAGGGAGAGAGCGAGGGGGAGAGGGGTAGGGAGCGAGGGAAAGAGGGAGGAAGGAGGAAAGGAAGGAGGTGGATCGGTGGAGGGAGGAGGGAGAAAAGAGGGAGGGAGGAAGGGGGAAAAGGGGGAGGGAGCGAGGGAAAGAGGGAAGAAAGGAGGGGAAGGAGGAAAGGAAGGATGTGGATGGGTGGAGGGAGGGAGGAGGGAGGAGGGGGAAAAGAAGGAGGGAGAGAGGGAGAGAGGGGGAGGAGGAAGCGAGGGAAAAAGGGAAGAAAGGAGGAAAGGAAGGAGGTGGATAGGTGGAGGGAGGGAGGAAATAGGAGGGGGGAAAAGAAGGAGGGAGAGAGGGGGAGAGAGGGAGGGAGGGGGAGAGAGCGAGGGAGAGAGGGAAGGAAGGAGATGGAAGGGTGAAGAGAGGGAGGAGGAGGAAAATAGAGAGGGAGGGAAGGAAGGAGGAAGGAAGGAAAGATGGATGAATAGATGGTTGGGTGGATGAAAGATGGAAAAGAAAGGAAGGGAACGAATTGAGAAGGATTGGGATGGGAGAAAAAAAAAGAAGAAAAATCGAGGAAATAGAGAGAAGGAAGAAGGAACATAGAAAGGTGAAGTAGGAGATGAATAGAAAAAAGGGGAAGTTACGGTAGATGAGATGAGATGGAGCGATAGACAGGGATACGGAGGGTTAGATCACGAGGCAGAGAGCGATGAAGAGATTGAAGGGGGGATAGAGAGTGATATAGTGATATCAAAAGAGGGTAAGCAGGAGAGAGAGATACACGTGCGCGCGCGCACACACACACACACACACACACACACACACACACACACACACACACACACACACACACACACACACACACACACACACACACACACACACACACACACACACACACACACACACACACACACACACACACACACACACACACAGATATATATATATATATATATATATATATATATATATATATATATATATATATATATATATATATATATATATATATACATATACATATACATATACATATACATATACATATACATATACATATACATATATATACATAAACATATACATATACATATACATATACAATACGTATTATACAAATATCCATCCCAGATCCCGAAAAAAAATTAAAAGGGTATAAGGCTGAATCTTTATTCCTACAATGACGCTGCAGGAACAGTGGTAGATGAGGCCTCTTTTCTCTCTTAAATGACGTGGACAGAAGGAATTTATGATGCTTTCACATCCGATGCCATTCTGAGTATAATTTTGTGATTAGTTATAATTGCAGTGGTAAAGAGATAATAAGATAACATATACTTATACTGCGGCTACATTTAACAGTGTCGGAATAATGATATGATAATATAGATTAGAGTAATGGTAATGGTAATGATGTTATTAAGAAAATAACAGTTTAATTAGGACAATACCGCATAACTATAAGACCGATTAAACCGATTAAAACAGGATGATAAAGGTGGTAGCCTGAAAATGGAAAACAAGTCTCAACAATAGTAAAGAAATATATAGTTACAGATTTTTGCAATATGATACGAGTGAGAATTGATCATTTTACAGTTCAGGATAAACTATAGTAGTATATTTAGTCTTCGTCAGGAGTTCTGCTATAGCTGTTTATTAAATTTATATTTGGTTATATATATTTTATTTATGAATATATGTGTGGTAGTTATTTCATCATGAAATTCCAACTGCTTTATATAAGTAAAATATCTAATAATTGCCACCAATTGTTAGTATCAACGGCTGCTTCAGTGTATAGGCCTACCTACTGAGACATAACCTAACCTAACTGTACAGTGACGGACAAAAGTCTTTTAATGAACTGAACCTTCGAATCTGTCTTACCCTATACAAAAAGTGAGGGTATTCAACGGATGTTCGAAGCGGGATTCGAAACACGTTTGACAAGAGTTCTGAACCGTGACTGATCCATGAATAACAAATCGAACCCCGACCCCCCACCCACCCCACTCCCAGGGCTGCCGCGATCGCCGGCCGCAGGGAAAGGGCCAGCAGCAACGCACGTCATAATTGCTGCGCGCGCCAGACAAGCTTTAATTGCCGGGTACAAGTGGATAAAAAGTTCTTTGAACCGCTGCGGCAGACACCTCCTCCGAACTCCCGACGCGACACGCACTCCGCCGGGCGAGCCAAGGAGGCGGGAAGGAGGGGGGAAGGGGGAGGAGGGGGAGAGGAAGGAGGAGGGGGAGGGGAAGGTAGAGAAGGGGGAGGGAGGAGGAGGAAGGGGGCGGGTGAGTAGGGGGGAAGAGGGGGAAGGGGGAGGGGGAGGAGGAGGAAGGGGAAGGGAGGAGGAGGGTTAAGGGGAAGGGAGAGGGGGGGGGGGGAGGAAGGCGGAGTGGGAGGGGAAGGTGGAGAAGGGGGAGGGAGGAGGAGTGGAGAGGAGGGGAAGGTGGAGAAGGGGGAGGGAGGAGGAGTGGAGAGGAGGGGGAAGGTGGAGAAGGGGG
>NC_091553.1:8852585-8872585 GCF_042767895.1 Penaeus vannamei
CCCTCCCCATAACCATTCCTTCCCTCCTCCTCTCCTCCACTCTCTCCCTCCTTCCCCTCTCCTCTTTGACTCCCTCCCCAAACCTGTCTGTCTCCCTTCCCACCACTTACCTCCTCCCTTCCCTTCCCGAATCCTACTCTTCTCTCTTCTCCTTTCTTCATATCCTTACTCTCCCTCCCTTGCCCAGTAGCCCTCTCCCACTCCCTCGCCACACCCTTACCCTCCCCACCTCCTCCCTTCTCTCCCTAACCCCATAGGCCTCCCCACCTCTCCTTCTCCCTCACACACCTTTACTCTCCCTACCTACTCCCCTCTCTGCCCCCTAACCTCGTAGCCCTTTCCACGACTCACCTATACTCCTTCCTCCTCACAACCTGACCCCCTCCCCTCTCTCCTCCCACCCCCACACACCCTTACCCTTCTCCTCTGCTCTCTGCTCCCTCCCCCACACCCTGACCTCCTCCCACCCCCACAGCCTTACCTCCTCCTCTCCTCTCTCACCCCCACAGTCTTACCTTTCCTACCCCTTCCCCCTCCTCCCCACACCCTCACCTCTCCTCCTCTCTCCTCCCACCCCTCACCTCCTCCCCTCTCCTCCCTCCCCCACATCCTTGGCTCTCCTTCCTACCCCTCCCTCTCTCCTCCCACACCCCACCTCCTTTCTCCCCCACCCACTCACCTCCTTCCTTCTCTCCGTACCCCTCCCACCTCACCCCTCCCTCCTCCCTCCCTAACCCCGAAACCCTTGACCCAGTTCGACCTGACATCTTCCGTCGATGAGTCAGTGTGTGAGCGGCTTGCATCCTCTCATCTTTCACCTTCTCAACGGTTTTATTACATTGGGTAATGCTCGCTTCTCTCGTCTTCCTTATGTTTTTTTTTCTTTTTCTTGCGCTTCTTCGTTCATTTTGGGCTTTTTTTTTTTTCTTTTTCTTTTGTTCCTTTTACTATGTCTGTCTTCTGGTTAGTTTGTGAGATTATTTTTATAACAATGAATTTAGTCGTTTTTTAAATTTTATTTTCCTTTTTTTCTGTTTAAGAGTATGTGAATTATTGGATTATTTTTTCCTCTGTCAGTTACCACCTTCCATTCTTATTCTCTTTAATTCTGTTCGGGAATAGGAGAGGATAAAAGGGAATTATATTTTATTCCTCACATCTTTCACATGTAGTTGCATGCTTGTTATTTTTGACGCAGTGCACATTGTACGTGATGCATTGTGTTCTATATTTATTATTCGTTATTTACCGCTTCCCTCTCTGCCTCTTTAACTCCGTTCTAGAAAAGGAGAGAGACTGAAAGAGGGAGAAGGGGAGATAGAACGAGGGAAAGAATGAGTGAGAGAGAGAAAGAGACTATGTACATATACATATATATATATATATATATATATATATATATATATATATATATATATATACATATATATATATATATGTATATATATATGTGTGTGTGTATATATATATATATATATATATATATATATATATATATATATAAATATGTGTGTGTGTGTGTGTGTGTGTGTGTGTGTGTGTGTGTGTGTGTGTGTGTGTGTGTGTGTGTGAGAGAGAGAGAGAGAGAGAGAGAGAGAGAGAGAGAGAGAGAGAGAGAGAGAGAGAGAGAGAGAGAGAGAGAGAGAGGGAGAGAGAGAGAGACACACACACATATATAGTAGAGATATATGAATATATATATATATATATATATATATATATATATATATACATATATACATATATATACATATATATATGTGTGTATAGACACACACACACGCACACGCACACGCACACACGCCCGAGAGACACATACATACATAGTGATGGAGTGAGCTGAGAGAAGTGAAGGAAGTGAGGGTGAGAGATTGAGAGAGAGTGAAATAGGGGGTAGAGAAAGAGGGAGAGAGAGAGAGAGTGAGAGAGTGAGATATATATATACATACATATATAGTGAGAGAGAGAGAGAGAGAGCGAGAGAGAGAGAGAGAGAGAGAGAGAAGAGAGAGAGAGAGAGAAAAAGAGAGACAGAGAAAGATAGAGACAGAGAGAGAGAAAGAGTGAGAGAGAGAGAGAGAGAGAGAGAGAAAGAGAGATTGTTGAAAGTTGTTGTTATATGTTGTTGTTATAAAAGATATGTGTTATATATACATATATATATATATATATGAAAGAGAGAGAAGAAAGAGAGAAGAGAGAGAGAGAAGAGAAGAGAAGAGAAGAGAGAGAGAAAGAGAGAGTGAGAGAGAGAGAGAGTGAAGTGAGAGAGAGAGAGAGAGAGAGAGAGAGAGAGAGAGAGAGAGAGAATAAAAATGAGAGAATTTAGTAAGGAGAGAGAATGAAAGAGAGAGAGAGATAATGAGAGAACGAGAAAATGAGGGAAAATTAGAATGAAAGAGAGAATTAAAATGAAAGAGAGAATGAGGAAAAGAAGTAGAGAGAAAGGAAGAGAAAGAGAAAGAGAGACAGAAACAGAGGGAGAGGGCAACAGAGTAAAAGAGCGGATAAAACTTCTTATCGGATCCGGCCATGATCTCCGGGGCCGGTTGACGACGCTAACCCGGAGGGGGACTCTTTCTCGGGGGACTTTGAATTTATTTTCCCCACTGGAGGATTCTTCGGGGCGTCGAGTGGAGAGGGAGAGGGAGAGAGGGGAGGGAGGGGGCAGGGAGAGGGGAGGGAGGGAGGGGGGAGGGGAGAGGAGAGTGAGAGTGAGTGAGTGAGGAGAGTGAGTGAGTGAATGAGTGAAGAGAGGGAGAGAGAGAGTGATAGAGTGATAGAACGAGAGAGTGATAGAGCGAGAGAGTGATAGAGTGATAGAGTGAAAGAGTGATAGAGCGAGAGAGTGATAGAGTGAGAGAGTAAGAGATAGAATGAGAGTGAGAGTGAAAAATAGAGTGAGAGTGAGAAATAGAGTGAGAGTGAGAGATAGAGTGAGAGTGAGAGATAGAGTGAGAGGGAGAGAGAGAGAGAGAGAGAGAAAGAGAGAGAGAGCTTGCCGTTTCGCCTGGGTTATGATTGCGAATGCGACTGGAGAAGGAAGATAGCTGTTGTGGATATGGTGATGTGATGTGCTGTGAAGGAGTCCATGTGCAGGGACGGACGAAAGTCATGTCGTTGTAATTGAAGCTTTTTTTCCAATTAAAAACTGTGATTTTAAGCGGGGATGTTCGAGACGGCATTCGAAAAAGGTTTGACAATTTTTTTTTTTTTTCTGAACGTGACTGTACCGTTATGAGGAGAGTCTTCTTCGTCTCAGCTTATCGTCTTCGTCACGTTGCTTATCTCAGAAAAAGACTTTTAGAGACTATGAACTACAGTCCGTGTGTTAAGAATAAGGCCGAAGTTACGCGTACGGTAGCCATATTCGATTTCCCGCAGTTAGGCGTACGGCACACGTATGCGTACGCGCTAATAAACATCATTTCCGGGTATTAGTACCTAACCTAATCTAACCTAACCTAATTGAGCGTGGTATTGCCTCGTGTCAAGCCGCCGCCACGTATGCTCAGGACACCTATCGTTGTTGTTTTTTCTGCCGTACCAGTAGTCACTTCCTAAAAATGATGTATAAACCAAAAGCAATCGATCTACGTTAGCACAAGCGCGAGGCATTGTTGCGAAATGGGGCGCGTTTCGTCCGTAGATTTATGCACGCAACGCGCGGCCTTTACATCACCGTTGTTGACGATAGAATATTTTGCTCTTTTGGCCTCGGGGTTTCATATCTTTTGCGGAGAGAGTGAGGAGTCATATTTCATATACCTGAATATTGAATTTTTTATACACGCAAACACATGTTTATACGCACATGGAGATATGCTTGTGTATACGTATGGGAAGTACTGTATATGAATTGATAAATAGGTCGATGGATCGATTGATATACAGTATTTATGGATGTACTTGTGCGTGCGTATACATGTATGCGGTATATATGTGTGTAATGCGGTATATATATATATATATATATATATATATATATATATATATATATATATATATGTGTGTGTGTGTGTGTGTGTGTGTGTGTGTGTGTGTGTGTGTGTGTGTGTGTGTGTGTGTGTGTGTGTGTGTGTGTGTGTGTGTGTGTGTGTGTGTGTGTGTGTGTGTGTGTGTGTGTAATGCGGTATATATATGTGTAATGCGGTATATATCTATGTAATGCGGTATATATATGTGTATATAACTTATATATGTGTAATGCGGTATATATCTATGTAATGCGGTATATATATTATATAACTTACCAATTATGAAAGCATAAGCACCGTAACACGAGACTCGTCAAAGGTGTTGTCTGAACGAAAGAGAATAATGAGAGAAACATCTATCTCCTTTAAATGTTCCCATTCCATTTAGCATCCCCACATACATGCGCGCACGCACTCACCCACGCACGCACGCACGCACGCACGCACGCATACACGCACGCGCACACACACAACACTAAAGAATAATGAATAATTAAAAAAGGAGAAAGGGAAAATTGATGAATAAGTAAGAAAAAGAAAAATAATATTAGAAAATAAACAAGATCAATTCGTACAAAAAAACAACCCAACCACGTGGCCATTTCCTTATGACTTGGCTCCAGAGAGTACAATGCGCTGTCCGTCGAGCCATCCCCCCCTCCCCCCTCCCCCTCCCCCCGTCTCCAAGGGCCACTGTCGGACCCTGACATTGGCAGCCACTCCCCCCCCCCCCCGGACGTGAGGAAGATGGGGCCAGTTCCGCTTTACTATTCATACCCGAAGCCAAAGCCAAGACACCGGGGAATCGGTCGCTTTGCTTACCTTTGGTACTGGGGATCTGTGGCTTTACCTTGATTGCCAATTTCTTTTTTTTCTGTTTCTCGTTCTGATTGTCTTTCTGTCTCGGTCTGTCTCGGTCTCTCGCTCTCTCTCTCTTTCTCTCTATCTTTCTTTCTCTCTCTCTCTCTCTCTCTCTCTCTCTCTCTATCTCTCTCTCTGTCTCTCTCTCAGTCTCTCGGTCAGTCTCTCGGTCTCTCAGTCTCTCTCGGTCTCTCTCTCTCTCTCTCTCTCTCTCTCTCTCTCTCTCTCTGTGTCTCTCTCTCTCTCTCTCTCTCTCTCTGTCTCTCTCTCTCTCTCTCTCTCTCTCTCTCTCTCTCTCTCTCCCTCTCTCTCCCTCTCCCAGTCTCTCTCTCAGTCTGTCTCTCTCTCTCTCTCTCTCTCTCTCTCTCTCTCTATTTCATTCTCTCTCAGTCTATCTCTCTTTCTCTCTCTCTCCCTCTCTCCCTCCCTCCCTCCCTCTCCCTCTCCCTCTCCCTCTCTCTCCCTCTCCTTCTCTCTTTCTCTCTCTCTCTCCCTCTCTATTTCATTCTCCTTTTCTCTCTCAGTCTATCTCTCTTTCTCTCTCCCTCTCTCCCTCCCACCCTCCAACCCGTTTTCGCTGATGATATGCCCCGGGGATTCTTAGTTGACCTTTTCTCATGTATGGATTGTTTTTTTTTCTTTCTTGTCTTTGACCTTCAGCAAAACTTATGCTTCACTGTCTCCATGCTGTGTCTGAAGAACTGTTTTTATTTTATGGGAATTTCTTATAATGTCTTCAAGTTCGGGTGCAGCTTTTAAATGCTAAAAACATAGTTGCTGTTAGGGTGGAGAGGGAGGGAGAACGAAAGGGAGAGGAGAGAAAGGGGGGGAGCGAGAGGGAGAGGAGAGAATGGGAAGAGCGTGAGGGAGAGGAGAGGGGAGAGCGAGAGGGAGAGGAGAGTGGAGAAGAGAGGGAGAAAAGGGAGAGAGGGAGGGAAGAAGGAGGGAGGGAGGAGAAAAAGGGGAAAGGAGGGGGCAGAAAGGGAGAGCAGAGGGAGGCAGAATGAGAGAGGAGAGGGAGGCAGAATAGAGAGAAGAAGAAGAAGAAGAAGAAGAAGAAGAAGAAGAAGAAGAAGAAGAAGAAGAAAAAGAACAAGAACAAGAACAAGAACAAGAAAAAGAAGGAGGAGGAGGAGAAGAAAAAGAAGAAGAAAGAGAAAGTAAGCGGAACGCATGTTATAGAAATCAATTTATTGTCATGAAAGTAAGAGCGGCTCCGTGTAGTAGAAAGTTTTGTGCGTGAGATGGAGATTGTGGCGATGGTGTTTCCCATGTTGAGATTGGAAACGATAATACATGATGCTTTCATCAGGATTTTTCCCATGAGACCGAGCATGACACCGCTCATGCCAGCGCACATAGAAAATTTCTCTTATAAGTGGTTTGTCCATGATCATTGCTCCTCTGCTGTCCGCGTGTGTGCGTGTGTTTGCGTGCGTGTGCTTATGCATGCGTGCGCGAGTCAGCAAATACGCCAGCTGCTCGTCCGCTGATCAGCTGATAGACACTGGCTTGGGACGAGAAAGCACAATGCCCCTTTCCTGGGACGAGAGTATTGAGTGTCCAGAGTAGCGTATATGTCTGTTTTTTCTCGTTTTGTATATTTTGCGATGACGACTTACACCATAAGGTTGATGGTCCATTTACACTCTTATGATCCTGTTAGTTAAGAAAACAAACAGGGAGCAGCGTAATGTGAGATCCTGGTTCAGGCGAGGACCGAAATTCAAATTAATTTAACGCTTGCAGTGACCGTTGTCAGTTGATGGTTTCAGAAACAGTGACATGTGTTGAGGCTGACAGCTGGGTATCCAAATAAGAGAAGTACGAAATCGGGGTAAGCGAGGATTGAATAAAGGCGACTAAGCAACTGAGGGCCGGGTGGGTCTGCGATGGGGCGAGGCGGGAGAAGCAGCATGGCCTCCGCTCAGCTGCCTCGCCAGTTGACACTTGTAGGTGGTGAAGGCCGGAGCGTCGCGCCCACCTGTGTCCCCTTCCCGTGCCTGAGTGGTGCCACCGTTACCTGGCACTCCTTGTGCCACGTGATGCTTTCGGGGGATTGGGGAACCCTGTGATCCTTAGCGCTTTGTCGGTGCGACTCACTCACCTTAGAGATTTTATAGGTAGAAAATTTCGAGTTGTGTGGCTTGATTTTTGCCAGTTCTTTTTTCCATCCTCGCTTGGGGTCAGAATAAGGAAAAGTTGACAGCCTGTATTTTATGAGTGCGTTCAAGAAATATTCGATTTCGTTGTGTGATTTTTCTTGTGTGAGTCTATCGTGAATGAGCCAGCAAGGGGGCGTGTACAATCCCTCGTGTTTACCTTGTGATACTTACCTCATCTCGCCCCCTCGAGGGAGGCGAGCACGTGTCCGGTGATGCGGCTCGGAGAGGAGGATTCCTCGGGACTCTGTTGCTGGCGCACAAGTGTTGTCTGAGTTTTGCTTTACTACTTTTTGCGTATATTGAGTGACGCCCGCTTTTTGGAGAAATATTTTTCCCTTCAGTTTGAGGGACGGGGAAGCTTATCAGCCGAGTGACGAATGAGTGTTATGAGTTATGCATAATGTTTAGGATGCCCTCTTGGGCCGTGTGCAACGACAGTGGAAGCAGGAGTTGCTGAAAGGGCGAGCATTCGAAACATCAGAAGGAATCAGGAACACCCACCATGATGTCGTCCTTAGTGGAGGCTCTCCAGGTGTCTCCCGCACGGACGCGGAGGAGGAAGCCCGCCGTCGCCCACAACCTCTACAGGGGCGTCGTCAGAAGCAAGGTGATGTCCTGAGAGATGCTTGTGTGTGCGCGCGAGGGACGTTTTGTCCTCGCCGTCCTTTTTTTGCAGGTTTTATTTTCCTTCCTGTTGATCCAGCTACACACGTAACTAATCCTACCGTCGCCATTGTATGTTTTACTCTGATCCAACTAACTCGACGGTTAATCCTACTACCTGCGCTGTTCAATCGACGATTGAGTTCCTTTGATCCTACTACCTGTCCTTCTGCTGTTATTGCCTCTCGCACTCTGATTGCGCTACCTGTCTGGGGCCTCGCAGGCGGGAAGGAATTTTATAGCCACCATATCCTTTGCGAGTGAAGTAGCTTTGCGTAGATAAGAAAAAAGTAAGTTTGTCCTCCGAAGTTAATACACCGCTTACATTTTTATATAACCTTTTTCTCCTCTGCATCCAGCTACACGGTTCAGCTTTTGTCGTTCCTAGTTAACGGAAGGAACAACCCCCCTTTGCCCCTTTTGAGACCGGAAGGGTAAAGAGGAACGCACGGTCAATTGCAAACCCGTTTCCGCCTCGCACGAAAAGATTTACTGCAGGCGATTCGGAAGTTGATCGTGCAGCTTGGGGGACTCGTTCGCTCGTTCCTCTCCTCGTCGTTACTCGTTTACGGCCGTCGATGGGGTGTGGCTCGAGTCGTGGCCGGTGCTTTTGACACGCACTCGCCGTATACGCAGACAGGGGGGGGGGGGGAGAGGTCCGGGAGGATTGAGTGGTCTTGAGATTTTTGTTTTGTTATTCGTCGGAGAAAAAAAAAAAGAAAAAAGGGAAAAAAATAGTATAGGGTGAAATGATAAGCGCTTATAAAATGAGTATTTTCTCGGAGGCCTATATGTGATGTCAGGAGGATATGAGGGCGCTAGGACGCGTTCCCATTCTCCTTTTTTTTATCGTGTCTGGTTTACACTGAGCTTCTTAAAGATTTTTTTTAGGGGGAGGAGTAGGAGGAGGAGCTTACATGTAAAAAAAAAAAAAAAAAAAAAAAAAAAAAAAAAAAAAAAAAAAACACACACACACACAAAAAAAAAAACAGCGAGTGAAGAATGTCCTGACAATGCGGACGGACACTGCTTGCGCCTGGAGGGATCTCTCGCCATAACTTCTTGCTTGGCATGTGCTTGCGACGAGGATACAGCGTGCAGGATAGCCGTCTTTGGATCTTTGGATTTCATCGTCTGGCATTGGGGAGCAGTTCGGAGCCCATTATCCTTTCAGGTGTTGAGGGATTAGTCGCTTGTAATTTTGCAAGGGTCGGGTCATGAATAATTGATGTATTTTAATAAAGGGGGGGAGGGGGGGCGAGGTGGTGATGTATTTTTTTTTTCCGTCCGATTCTCTTTGTCCCTGAAATCCTTTGTCTGTCTTTCTCTGTCTTTGTTTATGTCTGTGTCTCTCTTTCTGTCTCTCCCTCTTTCCCTTAACCTTTTCACTTTCCCAGCCCCGTCTCTCTCTCCCTCTCCCTCTCCCTCTCTCTCTCCCTCTCTCTCTCTCTCCTATCCTCTCCTCTCCCTCTCCCTCTCCTCTCTCCTCTCTCTCTCTCTCTCTCTCTCTCTCTCTCTCTCTCTCTCTCTCTCTCTCTCCCTCTCTCCCTCTCTTCCTTCTCTCTCTCTCTCTCTCTCTCTCTCTCCTTTCATTCCTTTCTCTCTCTCTCTCTCTCTCTCTCTCTCTCTCTCTCCCTCTCTCTCTCTCTCTCTCTCTCTCTCTCTCTCTCTCTCTCTCACTCTCTCTCTCTCTCTCTCTCTCTCTCTCTCTCTCTCTCTCTCTCTCTCTCTCTCTCTCTCTCTCCCTCTCTCTCTCTCTCTCTCTCTCTCTCTCTCTCTCTCTCTCTCTCTCTCTCTCTCTCTCTCCCTCTCTCTCCCTCTCTTCTCTCTCTCTCTTTCCCTCTCCCTCTCTCTCCTCTCTCTCTCTCCCTCTCTCTCTCTCTCTCTCTCTCTCTCTCTCTCTCTCTCTCTCTCTCTCTCTCTCTCTCTCTCTCTCTCTCTCTCTCTCTCCCTCACTTTCGCTCTCTCCCTCGCTTTTGCTCTCTCTCTCTCCCTCACTTTCGCTCTCTCTCTCTCCCTCACTTTCGCTCTCTCTCTCTCTCTCTCTCTCACTTTCGCTCTCTCTCTCTCTCTCACTTTCGCTCTCTCTCTCTCTCTCACTTTCGCTCTCTCTCTCTCTCTCTCACTTTCGCTCTCTCTCTCTCTCTCTCACTTTCGCTCTCTCTCTCTCTCACTTTCGCTCTCTCTCCCTCATTTTCGCTCTCTCTCCCTCATTTTCGCTCTCTCTCCCTCATTTTCGCTCTCACTCTCTCTTTCGCTCTCACTCTCTCCCTTTCAGATTGATATTCCCCCTTTAAAGGTTTTATCTACGAACCGGAGCGTGGCGCTTAAAAGTGCTTTACCTGGTTCAATTTCTTTCATTTAGATTTGTTATTGTCAGCCATTCATGAAATCCATGCTAAACGGGGATTTTTTATTGCTTTTTGATAAACCAGCACCAGCTTTGATATTGCTCTGTGACAGAATTAGAATGTAGGTTTTATTAATTGGAAATCAGATTAGTTTTAGAAATACTGTATGATCTAAATGTTGGATATGTGTTTGCATGTTTTTAATTCTCATAGAGTGGCGTGTTTTCTTGTCTATTTATTTGCGATTTTTTTTTGTCGGGAAATCTGTAGACTAGGACGTTTTTTTGAAGATAAGTAGTGTTAATACCTACTAAGTGCTTGCAACATCAAAGTAACGTAAATGCGACGGTTTATCCTTTCATTTTATTCTAAATGATTTGATTTCCATCCTGGATGTAAGTGTTGTGTGTGTGTGTGTGTGTGTGTGTGTGTGTGTGTGTGTGTGTGTGTGTGTGTGTGTGTGTGTGTGTGTGTGTGTGTGTGTGTGTGTGTGTGTGTGTGTGTGTGTGCTGTACGTGCGCGTGCGTGTGCATGTACATGTGCGTGTGCGTGTTCTGGGTACGAGGATGTAAGTGTAAGATTGTGCGGCTGATTGTCTGTGAGAGATGGAATCAAAAGGTGATAATAGTTGATCATGTTGTTTATATTGACGCCTGTGTTGTGCAAGCAGCTGGGCGGGCCGCTGTGCGCCGGCGAATTCCTCACATTTGGTTATTTGTTTGATATTCATGTGCAGAAGCTTTTCAGGGTTGTGCGGGCTGATTGTCTGAGTCCTGCTTTCAAAGCAATTCTTTAGAGATGCTTTGTTTATATTGACGCCTGGGTCTCTGCAAGCAACTGGGCGGGCCGCTCTCTCTCTCTCTCTCTCTCTCTCTCTCTCTCTCTCTCTCTCTCTCTCTCTCTCTCTCTCTCTTGGTCTTTCTCTTGATATCTCATGTGCAGAAGCTTTCTCATTTTGCAGGCTCTTTCTCTCTCTGCTCTCAAAATCTCTCGTGGAGGATGCTCTTGTCTCTCTCTCAGGGGGTCTCTCTCTCTCTCTCTCTCTCTCTCTCTCTCTCTCTCTCTCTCTCTCTCTCTCTCTCTCTCTCTCTCTCTCTCTCTCTCTCTCTCTCTCTCTCTCTCTCTCTCTCTCTCTCTCTCTCTCTCTCTCTCTCTCTCTCTCTCTCTCTCTCTCTCTCTCTCACTCTCCTCTCTCTCTCTCTCTCTCTCTCTCTCTCTCTCTCTCTCTCTCTCTCTCTCTCTCTCTCTCTCTCTTCCCTTCTCTCTTCCCTTCTCTCTTCCCTTCTCTCCTCCTTCCCTCCCTCCTCCACCTGTTTCTCTCCATCTTCATCGCGCCCTTTCCCATCTGTTCTGCGTTCAGCGCCGGTCGCAGCAATGTGCGCTGGAGGCTGCCTTGACATTTAGCAACATGCTCTTGATCCCCATCAGCGACTCCTCAGGAGAGTTCGATCGTATCTTCAAGGGATCGAGAATCTGTACATCAAGGCAATTCTATCTGTTTAAAGGCTTCTAGGACTCTTAAGGGGAATCCGAGGGCAGTTTTTTTCTGCCTTGGTATAGGTGGGGAAGGGAAATGCCGTGTGGCGAAAGGTAGTTGTGTGATCCATAACCCTCTGTGATTCAGTGGTTGGCGATACTGTTTCAGGATAAAAGCGCCGGCTCTTTATCATTAGTGCAGTCAGATGTTTTATTTTTTATTTGTTTTGTTTATTTTTGTCTACATCTCATTCGCTTGTGAACTGTGTTCCCTAAAATGGATTTCGAGGGTAGCAGCGCTTCGCCACGGACTTCACAGCTGATCCCTGCATTCGTAGTGATTTCCGCAGCGGCCCGGACAGTGCCGTGGCATACCGAACAGGCGAGTTGGCTTAACGAAGACATTACCATTCGACCGGAATTTAATTTCTTCGCCGCCAACGTCCCTGTACCTTATGTAAATCAAGGTGTTCTTGGGCGGCGGCTTGAGCTGACTTGCCAGAACCGCGTCGGTGTTTGTTAGCGAGGGGGGGAGGGGGGATTAGGGGCAAAGGGGGACCTATCTTGGCATCCGTTGGCATCGCTATTGTGTTGTTTACACGTTCGAGGCCTTAGCGAAGTTGATGATGATTCTGATGACTGTATCAACGGCGGAAAGTGGGATGTGATCTGAACGGTGCAAAGGACAGTGGGACTTGGATGTGCTTTAAATACTGATAGTATTGGTTATCATGACTTGGATGTGCTGTAAAGTGGGACTGATAGTATTAGTTACCATGCTGTAAAATAATTTAAAAAACGTATTTTTTCACTCCTGCGCAATATAAAGCGGAACTAGCAGTACCAACTATTATCCTATAGCATAAAGACGAAAACTTCGCATAAATCAAGGCCTAGACATTCGTCATCCACGCTGCTTTGGCCTTCGTTCTGCGAGACGAACATTGGGACATTTCATCATCCTTCTGCATTTCCGTCATTCCTCTTATTTATTTTATTTCTATTTCTTTACGGTCAGGGTTACTCCCTCCCGAGCGGCGGCGGGGTTAGTTTATTATTCAATATCCAGAGGAGTTCTTGGGCTTGTTTGTCCCCGCCAGATGTACTCGGAGAGGGGGTGAGAGGGGGGGGGGGGTCACGTTCTTAAAGGTATCCGATCCCGTACAGGTCGACCGAGGAAACCGGATACATCGGGCAGGATTGATTCTTTAGGATGTGCGTTCGAGATGACTGGAGGCAGCGACCGCGAATGTTCTAGAAGATGGGAGAGGGGGGAGGGGAGAAGGAGAGAAAGAGGGGGAGAACAGGGAAAGAGAGAGGGGAAGGAGGGAGAGGGGAGAAGGAAAGGGGAAAGGGGGAAAGGGAGAGAGAGAGGAAGAAGGAAGGGGGGAAAGAAGGAAAAAGAAAGAGGAAGAGAGAGGGGGAAGAAGAGAGGGGAAAGAGGAAGAGGGAGGAGGAGAAGGAAGAAAGAGTGGAAGAGGGAGAGGAGGGGGAGAGAGAAGAGGAGAAAGGGAGAGGAAGAAAGAGAGGAGAAAGGGGAGAGAGAGGAGGGAGGGAGAGAGGAAGAAGAAGGAAAGAAGGGGAAGAGGAGAGGGGAGAGAGGGAAGGAGAGGAAGGAGAGAAGGGGGAGAGAGAGAAGAAGAAGAAGGGAGGAGAGGAGAGAAAGGGAAGAGAGAGGGAGAGGGAAGAGAGAGGGAGAGAAAGGAGAGAGAGGAGGGGGAGAGAGGGAGGGAAAGGGGAGAGAGAATAGGGAGGAAGATATATAAAGAAAAGGAGAAGGAGAGAGAGAGAGAGAGGGAGAGAAGAGAGAAGGGAGAAAAGAAGAAGAAGGAGAGAGAGAGGAGAGAGAGAGAGGGAGAGAGAGAGAGAGAGAGGAGAGAAGAGAAAGGGAGAGAGGGGGGGTTGCAACCGGCCTCGAGTGGGTATTGCGTTTCCCCGGCGATTCTGCGTGACCCCGGAGACGATCCGCGTTTCGGTCGTCCCTCTTTGGGGTTTGGGGGGAGGGGCAGGGGAGGGGATGGAAGGAGGGGGCGGCGAGGTTTGGGGGGGCAGGGGAGGGGATGGAAGGAGAGGGGGCGGGGCGAGGTCTGGGGGGGCAGGGGGGGAGGAAGGAAGGGAGAGGGGGGGGGTCGAGGTTTGGGGGAGGGGCGATGGGGGTGGGGGATGGGGGAGATCGAGTGTCTATTTCGGTGCCGCGAAACGAACGAATGAACGAAGGGCACGGTGGCTTCGAGGGGAAGGGCAGCGCGTCCGGTATTAAGGGGGTTTATTGGCGCAATTATCGGGTTGCTGATGACACTTCCGCTTCGAGAAATTAAGGGCGTTTGTTTGGGCGTTTTTTTTCTCTCTCTCTCTCTTTTGGCGTGCGTGAGGTGATTGTGTGTGTGTGTGTGTGTGTGTTTGTGTTTGTGTGTGTGTGTGTGTTTGTGTGTGTGTGTGTGTGTGTGTGTGTGTGTGTGTGTGTGTGTGTGTATGTATGTGTATTAGTGTGTGTATGTGTGCTAGTGTGTGTGTGTGTGTGTGTAAGTGTGTGTGTATGTACGTGCTTGCTTGCTTGCGCATGTGCATGTGGTAGACGCTCACCTTTACCTTTTGTCATGGGTGTATCCTGCTTCCGGTTTCTGGTCCTTGGGCGTCACGCCTCCTCAGCTTTACTATTGTCCTCCGCATGGCAGCAGAGGGGAAAGGGGGAAGGGGAGGCCGAGGGGAAAGGAGGAAGGTGAAGATGAGGGGAAAGGAGGAAGGGGGGAAAGAGGAAGGGAGGAGCTTAGAGGAAAGAAGGAAGGTGAGGCTGAAGGTCGAGGAAAGGAGGAAGGTGAAGATGGGAGGGAAAGGAGGAAGAGGAGGAAGGGAATTGGGAAAGAGGAAAGGAGAAAGGGGGAGGGGAGGGGAAAGAAGGAAGGGAGAAAGTGAAGGCTGAGGGAAAGGAGGAAGAGGGGAAAAGAGGAAGGGGAGGCTGAGGGCAAAGTAGGGAAAGAAGGTAAAGTGGCAAAGGTGGAAGGGACAGAAAGGAAGGGGAGGCTGAGGGGAAAAAAAGGGAAAAAGAGGAAGGGGAGGTGAGGGGAACTGAAGGGGAAAGAAAGAGGAGAGGAAGGTAAGGGGCAGAAGGTGGAAAGGACAAAGGGAAGGGGAGGCTGAGGGGAACGAAATAAGGAAAAAGGGGCAGGAAGGGGAGGCTGAAGGAAAAGGGGAAAAGGAAGGGGGGAGGCTGAAGGGAAATGAATAAGGGGAGGTAGAGGAAAGCGGAAAAGGAGGAGGGGAAAGAAGGAAGGGAGGAAGAGGGAAATGAGGAAGGGGAGGGGAAGGGAGAGAAGAAGGGAAAGGAGGAAGCGGAAGCTGTGGGGAAATGAGGAAGGGGAGGTTGAAGGGAAAAGAAGGGTAAATAAGGAAGGGGTGACAGAAGGGAGATGAGGAAAAGGGGAAAGGAAGGGGAGACTGAGGGGAAAAGAGGAAGGGAAGTAGAGGGGAAATGAAGAAGGGGAGGCCGAGGAAACAAGAGGAAGAGCAGGAAGAGGGGAAAAAAGAGCGATGTATTTTAAACATCGTCTCGGAAGTGGGGGGGGGAGTTCGAGCAAGCCTTCCGATGACCGAGTGAAGTAGCGGCCGAAGGTGCGGTTTCCGATCCGTCCCATCATTCCACGCCGACGACCTCGTCCTCCTCTGGTGATTTACGCACAGAAATACCGGATCGGTGTAACGGCGTCTCGCTGCCGATGCTCCGAAAGAAGAAAAAAAAATATTCATGACAGCCGGACCAGAAAATCCAGTGGAGTGGCTTCCGTGGATTTTTTTTTTTTTTTTCTTGGAGACGAGACCGACTTTCTGTTCGGCTTTTGTGTCCCGGGTTTGTTCCCACGTGTGCCTGTGTCTTCGGTCCTACCACGCTGGGTGTCCGGCTGACGTCACGACAAGATCTCGCGTTTCTCTTGTTTCGTCTGGTCACCCTTCCCTTGTCGTCGGGGGTGGGGGGTGTAGGGTGGGGGTGGGTTGGGTTTGGGGCCCAAGGGGATGAGAAATGGAGGGCGGCTTCGCGGAGAGTCACATGGTCTTGTCACTACTCTCTTTGTGTGTGTGTTTTGTTTCTCTGTCTTTTTTTCTTATTTTTTGTTTTTGGCTTTGTTAGTTGTTGTTTTTTCGTTTCTGGCTCTCTCTTCTCTCTCTTTCTCTCACCCTCTCTTTCTCTCTTTCTCTTTCCATTCTCTTCCTCCCTCTCTCTCCCTTTTCTCTCCCTCTCCCTTCCTCTTTTCTCCTCCCCCCCGCGCTTATTTCTATCCTTCACCCGTTCTCTGTAATCACTTTCTAACCTTCATCTCTTTCTCCTCTCTTTGTATTCCCTTTTTATCGTTTGTTACATAGTTCTAGGGTTTGCTCAAAGGATTAAGTGGCGATCGGAGGGTGAGAAATAAAAGGGTTGTGGGTTGTTAGGAGTTATAGGGTCACGTCATGCCATCGTTGGGGGTCTGATGACAAATTGGGGGTTGGGGGGGAGGGTTGTAGAACCACGTAAGAGCGAAGAAAAAGGAAGGATTTGCGAGGAGGGATTGCGTCCAAATCCTACTCGTGGAGTTATTGTTGGTGGTATTATGTGCTGTATGGCTGTATGTATGTTGTTTATGTTTCTATTTTTTTTCTCTCTCTCTCTTTCTCTCTCTCTCTCTCTCTCTATCTCTCCATCTCTCTCTCTCTCTCTCTCTCTCTCTCTCTCTCTCTCTCTCTCTCTCTCTCTCTCTCTCTCTCTCTCTCTCTCTCTCTCTCTCTCTCTCTCTCTCTCTCTCGCTCTCTCTCCTTTTAGTTTATTTTTGCTCTTTCGGTCTCCGGGGTGAACTTAATCGGCGCAAACTGTCGCCATTCGCCCCCGTCTGATCACCCTCCCTCTCCTCGGGGGTAATTACGCAACCCTCGGCTCTGTTGCGGGCGAAATACGGCGCTAAGTATGGGAGAGACGACGACGAGTTGCGAAGGGCGAGGGAGAGAGGATGATGCGTTTTTGCGCGTCGTCCGGATCAAGTGGCGTTCTTGCAGGGGGGCGGGTGGAGACGTGGGTGAAACTGTAACGTCGTTTTGTTTTGTGTGTGTGGGGGGGAGGGAGGAGGTTGGGGGTGGAGGGGGTTGTTAGGGAGGGGAGGTTGGGGGGTTGTTAGGGGGAGGGCTGGGTTATGGGGGAGGAGGAGGGGTTGTATGTTGGGGTGGGGGGTGTGTGTGTGTGTGTGTGTGTGTGTGTGTGTGTGTGTGTGTGTGTGTGTGTGTGTGTGTGTGTGTGTGTGTGTGTGTGTGTGTGTGTGTGTGTGTGTGTGTGTGTGTGTGTGTGTAGCGTGCATGTGTGTGCATGTGTTGAGAGCATATGTGAGCGTGAGTGATTTTTTTTTTCGTTGTAAATGGGACGATAACTTTTCGTGCCGCTGTTACTAGGGAAGGACGGACTTTGGATATAGACTGTGGGAGTATGAGGAGTTATATTCTATTTTATACAACATAAATCGAGAAGGAGTTATAGATGGCTTTTATATATATGGGAGCATAGACCAGTACTTATATGATATGAATTATATATGAGTTATATACTTATATTGCTTATTTTATATGAATCTACATAATTCGTAATATATACGGTACTGTCGGATAAACATGTACCTGACGTGTTCTAGATTTTATTTTGCGAAGACAAATTAGATTAACGGAGTAAGACATGACTTTTTTGCGGTTATTATGACCCAGCCATGAGATGCTTGGGGCTTTTTTGGAGGTTATTTCAGCTTAAGACTCACGTTATTAAGTGCAATAAACCGGGGTGCTGTTAGGTGCATATCCTGTAAGATTTTTTTTTTCTGAGCTTCTATCTCTTTTGAATAGATCCTTCCTCCCCTCCCCTCCTCTCGCCTTTCCTTCTGCAACTTCTTAATGGTGAAGTTCTGGAAATCAGGATGATTGTTATAGCACTGGAAGAATGTAGAGATGGTGATAGGGCATTGGAACAGTATAAAGATGGTGATAGGGCATTGCAAAAATATACAGATAGTGATAGGGCATTGTAACAATTTAAAGATGGTGATGGGGCATTGCAAAAATATATAGTGGTGATAGTGCATTGAAACAATTTAAAGATGGTTATAGGGCATTGTAAAAATATATAGATAGTGATAGGGCATTGCAAAAATATATAGATGGTGATAAGACATTGCAAAAATATATAGATGGTGATAGGGCATTGGAACAATTTAAAGCTGGTGATAGGTTATTGCAAAAATATATAGATGGTGATAGGGCATTGAACAATTTAAAGATGGTGATAGGGCATTGCAAAAATATATAGATGGTGATAAGGCATTGCAAAAATATATAGATGGTGATAAGGCATTGCAAAAATATATAGATGGTGATAGGGCATTGCAAAAATATATAGATGGTGATAAGGCATTGCAAAAATATATAGATGGTGATAGGGCATTGGAATAATTTAAAGATGGTGATAGGGGCAACAATATAAAGATGGGATGCTAAGAATCGGGGATTTTGCGAGCGCACATATGTTATTGTTTAGGCTCTCTTTTCACCCCCTCTTGTGCGACCTCGTCTCCCCGGCGAACATAGGGGACAGCGTGGTGCGGGGAGGCAACTGTATCTCATTACGGTGCAGCGGCGTACAGCGGACCGGATTCCTCGCTGCTTTTGTGGTTTCTTGTTGCTCCTCCTCTTCCTTCTTGTTCTTGTTCTTCTCCTCCTCCTTTTTCTTCTTCTTCTTCTTCTCTCCCTCCTCCTTTTCCTTCTCTTCTTCTCCCCCTCCTCCTTCTCCTTCTCTTCCTCTCCCCCTCCTCCTCTTCTTCCTTCCTCACTCCTCACTCCTCCCCCTCCTCCTCCCCTCCTCCTTTCTCCCCCTCCTCCTCCCCCACCCTAGTTACGTAAAAGTTTAAGGTGTGTTCCGAGATTCACCGATGCTTACGAGTACAGTTTATGCAAGATTTTTAACGTCGTTGCGAAATTGAAATGTGATATCAAGGTCAGTGTCAAGGAGATGGAGTGATGTCAGAATGTTTAACAAAACACTGGATAAGTTTTGGGAAAAGGTGATGATGGTGATGATGATGATGGTGATGATGATGATGATGATGATGATGATGATGATGATGATGATGATGATGATGATGATGATGATGAGGAGGAGGAGGAGGAGGAGGAGGAGGAAAAGAAGAAGAAGAAGAAGAAGAAGGAGGAGTAGTAGGTGAGGAGAATTGAGAAGGTGGGGAGGAGGAGGAGGAGGAGGAGAGGAGAAGAAGAAGAAGAAGAAGAAGATGAAGAAGAAGGAGGAGAAGAAGAAGAAGAAGAAGAAGAAAGAAGAAGAAGAAGAAGAAGAAGAAGAAGAAGAAGAAGAAAGAAAGAAAAAGAGGAGGAGAAGAACAAGAACAAAAGGGAGGAAATAGTGGAGTTGTCGGGGACATATTTTCTACGAGCGGGTGAGAGACGGGTGATGTCCCCCACCCAACCCCCACCCCCCCGCAGCGCCATAAATGCATCAATGGCGTTGCTGAGCAGTCGATTCCGTTTTCCCTCCGCGTCCTTTGGTGAAGACTGGAGGTGGGCGTGAGGGCGAAGTGGAAGAGGAGGTTGGGAAGGGGAGAAAGGTGGGGGGAGAAGGAGAAAAGGGGAAGGGGGGGGGGAAGAAGGGGGAAAGAGAAAAGGGGAGAAGGAAAAAGGAGTTCTTGTAGATAGGTGAGGTAGGTGTGGTGAAGGAAGGTGAAGGATGAGGAAATGTATTGAGATGGGAGAGGAGAAGGAGGAGGAGGAGGAGAAAACAAGAAGGAGAAAGAGGAGAAGGTGGAGGAGGAGAAGAAATAGGAGAAGGAGAGGAGGGGGGAATAATGTGAATGATAAGCAGACTGAAGGCGATTGGGCCAGGGAAGGAGGAGTGTGATGGGCGTGACCTTCTCACCTGGTTGTTGCCGCCGCGCCCCTGGCACACCCACGGCCATGTGTATGTTTGTGTGTGAGAGCGTGTAAATGTGGACGCGCATTATGGTCCGGCCAGTGGGTGTTTTAGGCTTACGGCGGACCACAGCGCCCCGTCCTGGCCCTCGAGGCTGGCGGGGAAGTCATGGCGCCTTTTTTTTCGGGGGTATCTTTTGGTAACGACTTTTATAGGACCGAAATTATGCTGTTGTTATCGACGATGTCCTCTGGGGCTGAGTCGTCGTAGGCTGCTGGCCAAGGTTGGACTGGCCCGCGAGTCCTCCCGTCACTCTCTGCTTGACTGACTGACGGTCCTGCTTCTTTGGCTGGGGTGATTTGCTTGCCTGGTTGACTGGTTGACTGGATGACTGGATGACTGGTTGACTGGTTGCCTGACTGGACGGTTGGCTATGAAACTTCTACGCGATTAATTTGATCGGGTAAAGACTGTTATAGAATATGCGCGATTCAGGATCAAACCTGCGTGGGAAAGAGTGCGTTTAGGGCGTTGTTAATTTGAACAGATGATCTCGACAGTGTACTGTGACTAGTGACGCGTATATAGA
>NC_091553.1:8905085-8910085 GCF_042767895.1 Penaeus vannamei
AACCGTCCTAGGCCTTGAAAGGGAGTTCGTAGCCTGAACGTAGCGGATCATCTCTGTTGTTATTATCGTCATCGTCATTATTTTAATTTTCATTGTCTTAATCTTCATCATTTTCATCTTCATAATCATCATTTTCATCATCATAATCATTATCATTTTCATCATCGTCATCATCATTTTCATTTTCATCATCATCATCATCATCATCATCATCATCATCATCATCACAACTAATTCATGTGTTGCTATACCTGAATTTAAGGTTTTCTTTGAGTAATTACCATCGTATCCCCATGACTTCCTCCCATTCCCTTCTTTATTGTTACCCTTTCTTTACGTTCTCTATATCTCTCCCCCTTCTTCTTTTCCTTCCTTCTTCCCATTCCTTCTTTATTGTCACCGTTTCTCCACATCCTCTCCGTCCCTCCCCCTTCTTCTTCTCCTTCCTTCCTCCCATTCCTTCTTTATTGTCACCGTTTCTCCACATCCTCTCCGTCCCTCGCCCTTCTTCTTTTCCTCCCATCCCTCCTTTATTGTCACCGTTTCTCCACATCCTCTCCGTCCCTCGCCCTTCTTCTTTTCCTTCCATTCCTTCTTTATTGTCACCGTTTCTCCACATCCTCTCCGTCCCTCGCCCTTCTTCTTTTCCTCCCATTCCTTCTTTATTGTCACCGTTTCTCCACGTCCTCTCCGTCCCTCCCTCGAAGGAACCCGTATTAGAATTCCGTTCAGGGGAGCCGGAGGTGAAACAAAAGATTGCCGACGAGTCATAATTAATATTTCATCAGGCGCTCGGGGGCTCCATCGCGTGAGAGGATTCCCACCCCCGGCGCGAATGGGGGTCAGGGCAGCCGTTTTGGGGGGGGGTGTTTGTTTGTTTTTGGGGTGTTTGTGTGTGTTTGTGTGTGTGTGTGGGTTTTGGTGTGTATGTGTTTTGGTATGTGTGTTTTGGTGTGTATGTGTTTTGATGTGAGGGTGTGTGTGTGTAATCTCTGTCTGTCTCTGTGTCTGTGTCTGTGTCTGCCTCTGTCTGTCTGTCTCTCTGTCTGTCTCTGTCTCTCTGTCTGTCTGTCTCTCTCTCTCTCTCTCTCTCTCTCTCTCTCTCTCTCTCTCTCTCTCTCTCTCTCTCTCTCTCTCTCTCTCTCTCTCTCTCTCTCTCTCTCTCTCTCTCTCTCTCTCCATTTTGGATATGAGGGCGTGTATGCGTTTCTGTGTGTAAAGAGGATAGCTGTAACATCTCATTTTGCCTGCAGTAATTTGTGTAAGTGTATGCATGGTTACCCACATTTCTTCCTGTTCCATGCACATTTACCATACACGAGCATACATGGATATGGAAATATACTTGTAAATGTACAGATATGCGCAAGGGAAGGTGTGGTGGATATTTGAAGAGATATTGTATTCGTGAAATTTGATTTCAATTATGTATATATATATATATGTGTGTAAATATATCTATATTTATTTATATCTATCTATCTACCTATCTTTATCTATCTATATATGTATATGTACATATATATACACGTACATACATACATTATGTGTATATATTTCATTGTACTTAATGTGTCTTTTTTATTCTTACAGGTAATGTGTCCCTTGGATGTGGTTTTCGATCTTTGACGAAGTCTAGATACGAGAGGTATGTATTTTTGAGTAAGGGAAAATAGGCACACACGCATATGTGTATATATATATATATATATATATATATATATATATATATATATATATATATATATATATATACATGTACACACACACACACACACACACACACACACACACACACACACACACACACACACACACACACACACACACACACACACACACACACACACACACACACACACACACACACACATATATATATATATATATATATATATATATATATATACATATATATATATATATATATATATATATATATATATATATATATATATATATATATATATATATATGTGTGTGTGTGTGTGTGTGTGTGTGTGTGTGTGTGTGTGTGTGTGTGTGTATGTGTGTGTGTGTGTGTGTGTGTATGTATGTATATATATATATATATATACATATATATATATATATATATATATATATATATATATATATATATATATATATATATATATATGTATATATATATATATATATATATATATATATATATATATATATATATATATATATATATGTATATATATATATATATATATATATATATATATATGTATATATGTATGTATATATATATATATATATATATATATATATATATATATATATATATATATATATATATATATATATATATATATATATATATATATATATATATATATATATATATATATATATACTCACACACAAACACACACACACACACACACACACACACACACACACACACACACACACACACACACACACACACACACACACACACACACACACACACACACACACATACATACATACATACTTTGCGATATGCCTCTCACTGGGCATCTTTGTTGAGTGAGTGACTGATGCCCATCGTCCAAACGACCAAAATGTCGAGGCTGACTTGAGTTGCCCTTCAACGTGGCCACCTCGCGATACGTCCCTCATTTTCTGGTCTTCAATCGCCACACTTTCCCTCAGATTATTACCCTCACAACCTACTCACAATCTCCTTGCCATCGCCCTTTCCCCCTCACTAATTTCCCACTTCGCCACCCCCATTTCCCTCAGATTATTACCCTCATAGCTTACTCACAACCTCCTTGCCATTGCCCTTTCCCCCTCACTAATTTCCCACCTCCCCACCCCCACTTTCCCTCAGATTATTACCGTCACAGCCTACTCACAACCTCCTTGTCATTGCCCTTCACCCCCCCTCATTAATTCCCAACCTCCTCACCCCCACTTTCCCTCAGATTATTAACCTCACAACCTACTCACAATCTCCTTGCCATCGCCCTTTCCCCCTCACTAATTTCCCACTTCGCCACCCCCACAGTCCCTCAGATTATTACCCTCATAGCTTACTCACAACCTCCTTGTCATTGCCCTTCACCCCCCCTCATTAATTCCCAACCTCCTCACCCCCACTTTCCCTCAGATTATTACCCTCACAGCTTACTCACAACCTCCTTGCCATTGCCCTTCACCCCCCCCCACCCCTCACCAATTTCCCACCTACCCACCCCCACTTTTCCTCTGATTATTACCCTCATAGCTTACTCACAACCTCCTTAACATTGCCCTTCCCCCCTCACCAATTTCCCACCTCCCTACCCCCATTTCCCTCAGATTATTACCCTCATAGCTTACTCACAACCTCCTTGCGATTGCCCTTTACCCCCCTCATTAATTTCCCACTTTCCCTCAGATTATTACCCTCACAACCTACTCACAACCTCCTTGCGATTGCCCTTCACCCCCCTCACCAATTTCCCACGCCCCCCCTCCCTCCTCACCATTTTCCTACCTCCCCCCCCCCCTCTTTGCCCCGCCCTGATCGCTCGCTGCCTATCATGCTCCTTTGATCCAATTACTGAAATCCAATTAGCAAACCGTGTGGTGTGGCTCCGTCGCTTTTAAGACTGACGGAAGGATGATAATGTGTGTAGGATTATAGGGATGTATATGTATATGTGTGTGTGTGTTTTAGGGAGGAAGGGAGGGAAGGAGGGAGGGAGGGAGGGAGGGGAGGAGGAAGGGAGGGAGGGAGGGAGGGAGGGAAGGAGGGAGGGAGGCAAGGAAGGAGGAAGGGAGGGAAAGAGGGAAGGAAGGAAAGAATGAATGAATGAAGGAAGGAAGGAAGGAAAAAAAGGAAGGAAGGAAGGGGATTGAGAGAGAGAGAGAGAGAGAGAGAGAGAGAGAGAGAGATAGAGAGAGAGAGAGAGAGAGAGAGAGAGAGAGAGAGAGAGAGAATGAGAATGAGAATGAGAGAGAATGAGAATGAGAGAAACGTAAAAAAGGGAAATTTATATTAACACGGTGATTCAAAAAAAAGGAATTTCTCACAATGGTAAAACTGGAAAGTCAGCGAAATCGAGGGAGAATCGAATTAAATGCGCCTTGGGGATTTCTCTCCTAATTCCTCCAGAATGCAAACCAATACGGCATTTCACTGCAACTTGATCAGATCCGAGAACTGATGGCCAGGAACTAAATTATTTCTCTATCCTTTTTTTTTTTTGTGTGTGTGTGTATTTGTGTGTATGTGTGTGTGTGTGTGTGTGTGTGTGTGTATGTGTGTGTGTGTATGTGTGTGTGTGTGTGTGTGTGTGTGTGTGTGTGTGTGTGTGTGTGTGTGTGTGTGCATCTGTGTGTGTGTGTATGTGTGTGTGTGTGTATCTGTGTGTGTGTGTGTATGTGTGTGTATGTGTGTGTGTGTGTTTGTGTGTGTGTGTGTGTGTGTGTGTGTGTGTGTGTGTGTGTGTGTGTGTGTGTGTGTGTGTGTGTGTGTGTGTGTGTGTCTGTTTGCATGTGTTTATGTATGTATGTATGTGTGTACACGTATACACATGTGTGCATGCGTGTAGGCCTGGCGCACAGAAAGGCCCTTTGCGGTGTGTGTCTCCGGCCCTAACGATCATTGTTACCCCCCCCCCCTCGAACAACCCTCCTCCCCTCTCCCCCGCCCCCCCCCCTTCTCCTCCCCCTCCTCGTTCCCTTGAGCCCAAAGTCATTAAGGATCACATTCGCTCTGCACACACACCGCCGTTATTCAACCCCCCCCCCTCCCTCCCTCCCTCGCCCTGACGTAAAGCCAATCATTTATCACGGCCGCACCTGAGGAGAGCTGCATGGCGCGTTACCTGTTTGATGAATTGTTCTTCCCCCCCCCACCAACACCCCCACCCCCTTCCCCACACCCCCACATGACGGGGGTATCGCTCCAGCTGTCCCTGCTGCTTGCGAGGATGTGTGTTTGGGTCGGGGGGAGGGAGGGAAAAGTTGGGAGTGCGCGAGAGATCTGGATGATGAAGGGTAGTTGAGGGAAA
>NC_091553.1:8917585-8927585 GCF_042767895.1 Penaeus vannamei
TCCCTTTTGGTGAAATTTCCTTCGCCTTCAGCTCGGGATTAACGCGAGACGCCCGTGGGTGTCGTCCTCGAAATCCTGCGCTGCTTCTCGACATGGACGGAATATCGTTTTTTTTTTCTTTTTTTCCTGGGGATTTGCGCGGGATTTCGTCTCGGGTCTTTCTTCTTTTTCTTTCTTTCTTTCTTTCTTTCTCTCTTTCTTTATTTATTTAGTTTTCATTCTTTTTTTCTTTCCTTCTTTCTTTTTCTTTCTTTCCTTCTTTCTTTCTTTTTCATTCTTTTTTCTTTCCTTCTTTCTTTTTCTTTCTTTCCTTTTTTACATCCTTTTTGACTCGCGAAACGGAAAATGAGAATCGTTTTTGTGAAAAGAGAACGGGGAAAGGGTACAGCCGAGGCAGTCCGTCACAGGTAGAGAGCCGGGGGGGAGGGTAGGGGGAGGTGCGGGGGTGAATTTGGAGGCAAATAACCTTGTTAAGTGGCGCTGGCATGGGGCCCAGGGCTTCTGGACGGCGTCGTTGTGTGCGCGTAGTACCTCTGAGAATCGTATTGTCGTGCTTTTATGTCTCGTCTTAAAACGGTGATGGTGATATTAGCGATCCAGGAAGGAATGTATAATGTATGTGCTTTGCAAATAGATTTTTTCTTGTGTTTTATTTGTCTCGACTCGTGTATCGTCCGTGGGATGGGCCTAACGCAAGGTAACCTCCACGTGTACACATTTTATAGACCTCTGTATTTTTTGTGTGTGTATGCTTAGTGTTTTGCCCGTGTGTCGTCTGGGACAGGAGAAACCTCGAGTCATTCTCTAATGTTTAGATAACGGGGTATCGGCGCCCTGGAAACCACGCGATTCCTACATATTTCAGGGTTGGATTAGCTACGGCGCAGGATATTACGCTGACGGTCTTCAGTGTACAGTAGCAGCTTGCAGTCAACAACATTATTTCTTTTATTGCATTGTAGAAGCATAAAGGTAAGATTCGTTTTGGGTTTTGCATTATTTAGAAATTGGTGCATGTTATTATTTATTTATTTTTATTTATTTATTTATTTTATTTTATTTTATTTTATTATTATTTTTTTTTCTTTGGGTGGGGGGTGTAAAAAGTAAAAATAAGATAGATGTTTTATGCGGCTGTGCGTAGACCTAAAAGTTATGGCCTAAGCCGGCTGTCACGGAGAGAGATATGCGGCTCACTCAATTTGATAAATAGATTTCGTCTGAATGGATTTCGTCTGAACGCTTTATGGCTATCGTATATCGCATTGTGGCTAATCCGACGGTATATCTTTTCCCCCTATTTTGTATATTGCGACGTTTTATGGTATCGTAGACTAGAATATGCTGTTTTCGACGTATCTTATTTTGTGTGTTTTTGTCGTCCATGAATTTGTTTTTCTTTATCTTTATGTCTTGAAATTATTTGTTATTCTTTGTTTACGGTCTCTTGATGTCATACTCTTTGGTTGTCAGTTTGACTGATTCTCTCTCTCTCTCTCTCTTTCTTTCTCTCTCTCTGTTTCTCTCTCTCTTTCTTTCTCTCTATCTCTCTCTGTCTCTTTCTATCTTTCTTTCTTTCTTTCTTTCTTTCTTTCTTTCTTTCTTTCTCTCTCTCTCTCTCTCTCTCTCTCTCTCTCTCTCTCTCTCTCTCTTTCTTTCTTTCTTTCTCTCTCTCTCTCTCTCTCTCTCTCTCTCTCTCTCTCTCTCTCTCTCTCTCTCTCTCTCTCTCTCTCTCCTCTTCTCTCCCGTAAGATCTGAGACACTGTAATAACAGAGAGATGTTGACGGTTCAAACGGGGACACAAAATGATTGTTATTCGACAAGCCAATACTGTAAGTGTGTCTGAAGAACCCCGATTCCCCAGCCTCCTCGTGCTTGTAGGTCCAATTTCCTCCAGCGCCGTAATCCATGTTACATGGACTCCTCCAGAACCACTTCATTTTATTAACGCGCTTCTGCTCTACCGTGATGTTGCTCCGCCAATTTCCTTTTTTGTTGCGTTGTTCTGTTGTTTTCGTGTTTATGTTTTTTTTTAATGTTTATGTTTATTCTGACGTAGCGATCGCCTTCGACGTCGGTACAGTAGGCTCGGGGCATTTTAAGGGCGTGGATCGACGTGGATCTCGTTTCTTTTTCTTGTACTGACGTTTCTATTTCTTGTTGTTATGGCCCTGTATTCTTCCTAGTGCTGTGGCATTCCGGACACCCTTTTAGCGTAACTTAGTTCGCATTGAGACACGTTATAGTCTTGTTATTAAACTCTCGTCCAGACATGTTATAGGCTTGTTATGAAACTCATATCCAGACACTTTATAGTCTAGTTATTAAACTCACTCAGACACGTTGTTATAATCTAGTTATTACACTCATCCAGATACGTAATTATGGTCTAGTTATTAAACTATAATCCAACTATAATCCAGACACATTATAGTCTAGTTATTAAACTCTCATCCAGACATATAGTTATAATCTAGTTATTAAACTCATCCAGATACGTAATTATGGTCTAGTTATTAAACTCTCATCCAGACACGTTGTTATAATCTTATTCAACTCATCCAGATACGTAATTATAGTCTAGTTATTAAGCTATCATCCAGACATGTTGTTATAATCTAGTTATTCAACTCATCCAGATACGTAATTATAGTCTAGCTATTAAACTATCATCCAGACACATTGTTATAAACTAGTTATTCAACTCATCCAGATACGTAATTGTAGTCTAGTTATTATAGACTTCTTTGACCCGCCCACCTAACGTTACCAGGCCCGTTGCTTCCTGCTCCGTCCGTGCGACTCGTGACTGGATATCCTCTTTACTCCAGCGAAGGCATACTCGCACAAGCGCCCTTAAAAAGCATCAGAGACTTACAGAGTACACAGACGGGAAAGGGGGAGAGAGGCAGCAGCAGCAGTCAATAATCCTTCATGTTTACTGCAAGAGTTTCTTCTGTCTTCGGTTCCCTGAGCTTTCTTTCCCGACAGGGTTTGTTGCAAGGTCCGCTGCAGCGAGTGTTTTTTTTTTCCTTCTCTCTCTCTCTCTCTGTTTCTGTTCATTTTCTGTCTTCTTTTTTTTTGTCATTGTTTTTGGTGTAATTGTTTCATTTTTTTGCATCCTCGTCTCAGTGTCTCATCTTTCCATTCTCTTTCAGACTATCTTTCTAGCATTCTCACTCATCACCCTATTCTCTCCTATTCAGATATTCTACCGAGGGAGACAGAGACATAGAAAGCGAAGAGACAGAGACAAAGAAAGAGAGGGAAGGAATGACAGAGAAAGAGAGATATAGAGATGGAGACAGACCAAGGCAGCGACAGAGATACATAGAAAGAAAAAGAAATAGAGGGAGAGAGAAAGGTAAAAAAAAAGAGAAAAGGAGGGAGAAATTTAGGTGTAGATTACGGCAAGAGAGAGAGGAGGGGACAGGTTATGAGATGGACCGGAGGGGAAAGAGGGAAAAGGCGCGACTCAGGTGCCGACGTCCTTTACATGTCCAATATACAGGTTGGTGGAAACGGAAATGTGAAAGAGTAAGTTGTCACTTGAGTCGCGTTAACGGCGTCTAACTAGGAGATGTTTGGAAGGTAACTTTCTTTCTGTCTCTGTTTCTGTCTCTGTTATGATGTCTGTAATTCTCTCTCTCTCTCTCTCTCTCTCTCTCTCTCTCTCTCTCTCTCTCTCTCTCTCTCTCTCTTCTCTCTCTCTCTCTCTCTCTCTCTCTCTCTCTCTCTCTTCTCTCTCTTCTCTCTTCTTCTTCTTCTCTCTCTCTCTTCTCTCTCTTCTCTCTCTCTCTCTCTCTCTCTCTCTCTCTCTCTCTCTCTCTCTCTCTCTCTCTCTCTCTCTCTCTCTCTCTCTCTCTCTCTCTCTCTCTCTCTCTCTCTCTCTCTCTCTCTTCTCTCCTCTCCTTCCTTCCTCTCCTTCCTCTCTTCCTTCCTCTCCTTCTCTCTCTCTCTCTCTTCCTCTCTCTCTCTCTCTCTTTCTCTCTCTTTCTCTCTCTCTCTCTCTCTCTCTCTCTCTCTCTCTCTCTCTCTCTCTCTCTCTCTCTCTCTCTCTCTCTCTCTCTCTCTCTCTCTCTATCTCTCTATCTCTCTATCTCTCTATCTCTCTATCTCTCTCTCCCTCTCCCTCTTCCCTCCCTCCCATCCATTCATTAATTACTTCGTCCATGCATCCGTCACCTCCTCCTCTCTTCCGTTGTCTTTTTCTTACTATTCTTATTCATCATAGTCTTCGGTTCTCTCTTTGTTTTCTTTTTTCTTTTTCTCTTCTTTTTATGTCTCCACTTATCCTTCCAAACAATGTAGAAGCTAAAAGGTTTGCTTCGCTGAATCTGCCCAGCTTCCGGTTTAGGACATGGTAAACCCTCCGGCCAGGACAGAGAGTGGACGAAAGGGAAGAAGAAGCAACATGGAAGAACGTCTAAAAACGTTGAGAAGGGAGAGGGAAAAGGAACGCAAAAAGGGGGCAGGGGGTCGGGAACGGTAAGAGAGGGGAGTGGAAGGGGAAGTTAAGAGAGGGGAGTGGGAAGGGGCGCTAAGAGAGGGGAGTGGGAAGGAACGCTGAGAGAGGGGAGTGGAAAGGGACGTTAAGAGAGGGGAATGGGAAGGAACGTAAAGAGAAAGGAGGGAAAAGGGGAGGATGGAGTGGGACACAGAAAGAGGAGAGGGGAAATGAAGGTAGATTGGAGGGAGGAAATATGAACGTATAGAGAGGGGAAAGGAAAAAAAACTATACAGGATGGAAAAGAACATAATGAACGTAGAAAGAGGGAGATAAATATTTTTAAAGTAAGGGGGATGAAAGAGAGTTGAGAAAAGGGAGTGGGAATGAATGTAAAGAGAGGGAGAGGAAAGGAACGTGGAGGAGAGAGAGGGAGATAATTTGAAGGGAAAGGGGAGGAAAGATATTAAAGAAAAGGGAGGGGGAAGGAATGTATAAGAAGGGGAGAGGAAAGGGACGTGGAGGGGGGAGAGAGAAGAAAGATAAAAGATGAGAGATGATGCGGTAGCGAGATGAATGATGAAGGAGAGGAGGGGGAGAGAAAGACGTAGTGGAATCGAAGGAATGAAGGGCGTAGGGGAATAGATAATGACAGACATACGGGACACAAGGGAAAGATGATAAATCTGGAAGAAGGAAGTAAAACTCGATAGTAAAAAGAGAAGAGTGATTGTTAGAAGAGGGAAGGCACACAAGAAGAGGGACAAAAAGATAAATATCTTAGAAAAAGAAAAGAAGCAGATCAAAGTTGATGAAAGTCGAAACGTAAACAAAAGGAGGAGAAGGAGGACAAAAGGAGGGATTAAGAAATAGAGAAGGTGTGAATAGAGAAGAGAGAAGGCAAGAAAGGGTGTGAATAGAGAGGAGAGAAGGCAAGAAAAGGCGTGAATAGAGAGGAGAGAAGGCAAGAAAAGGCGTGAATAGAGAGGAGAGAAGGCAAGAAAAGGTGTGAATAGAGAGGAGAGAAGGCAAGAAAGGGTGTGAATAGAGAGAAGAGAAGGCAAGAAATGGTGTGAATAGAAAGGAGAGAAGGCGAGGAAGGGAAGAAGCAGGGATACCGATACACACGGAAAGTTAATGAAATAAAACCACAATCCCACTGGCGGGGATTGAATGGCCATCGCCAATGGGGGGGGGGGGGGTAGAGGGGGTAGGGGGAGATTTTGTGGTTGGCAGGAAGGAGCGGCAGAGAGGGTCGGAGGTGGAAGAGAGACGGAAGAAAAGAGGAAAGAAAGAAGGTGAAAAAAGAGGGAAACGCGCGCAGGGGAGGAGGAGGTATAGGAGAATAGATAATCGCGTTTTTTTTATCATCTCCTTCAAGATCATTATCGGACTTTCTTAAGGATGTCATTAGCCGTGGAAGCGCCCCCCCCACCCCCACCCCGCCCCATGCCAGACGTCGTGTCAGGGGGAGAGGTGGAGTTGACGAGCCCGCCGCGAGCCTCTGTCATGGGGATCAGGTGTTGTTGTTTACCTCCTTCGTCTGTCTGTTTTCGATCCCTCTTTTGTCTGGTTCGTGTGGCTGGGTTTATTTATTTTATTTTTATTTTTATTATTTATTTATTTTTTTGTTATTATTTATGTATGGTTGATGTGGCTGGGCTTATTATTATTATTATTATTTTATTATTTATGTATGGTTTTCTTATGTGGGTGTGGTTGCGTGTGCGTTTATGTAGGTCTAGTTGCGTGTGCGTTTATGTGGGGCTAGTTGCGTGTTCGTTTATGTTGATCTAGTTGAGTGTGCGTTTATGTAGGTCTAATTATGTGTGCGTTTATGTAGGTCTAGTTGCGTGTGCGTTTATGTAGATCTAGTTACGTGTGCGTTTATGTAGGTCTAGTTGCGTGTTTATGTGCGTTTTCGTGGCGCTGTATTTTGACGAAGCGTTGGTGGTGATGGTGGGGGGGAGGTGGGGGTGTACACGTTACCTGTCATGGAAGCTTTGATGTGAGTCAGGGCTATGGCTGAGGGAAATTGTATGGGATATTTTGATTGTATGGATCAGGTCAGCCGGGGTTAGGGTTCACGGCCGACACACACGACATGAGTGCCGTACGAACACCCCCTGACTCCTCCCCTGACCCCTCCCCTAACTCTTCCCCTGGCCCCTCCCCTGACTCCTCCCCTAACTCTTCACCTGGCCTCTCCCCTGACCCCTCCCCTGACCCCTTCCCTGACCCCTCCCTCTGACCCCTCCCCTGACTCCTCCCTTCCCCAATACCTTGTGATGGATGCGGATGACACCCGTGATGTTTGTGCCGCGAATATTGGACATCGGTAAAAAAAAATTAAAAGGTTGAAAATATCGCCAACCGACACGACCCCGCAACAAATTTGGAATAAGTGCGAATAGACATAGAAGCAGAAACAGGTAACTATGTTGATACTCATTCCCATACCCCATACTCATACTTATACTCGTACCTATATCCATACTCATGTCTATGCCCATGCCCACGTCAATATTCGTACCTACACCGATACGTAAATCCACACCTACACCCATACTTATAACCATGTCTATTCCTTTTCATATGCCCATGTCCACACTTCTATCCATACCCAAACTCATACCCATACCCACCCCAACCCCCATACTCTACCCCTACCCCTATCCTCCTCATACCCATAAGCATATAAGCATTTCAGTCTCGTAATCGGATTGGAATTCAAGCCGTTGTTTCTTGAGTAGAAAGAAAAAAGAAAGGAAAAGGGAGAGACAGACAGGCAGACAGACAGACAGAGAAATAAATAAATAAAGAAAGAAAGAGAGCGAGAGAGCGAAAGCGATACGAATAGTCAAGAAAGCGTAGTTACGCGAACGAGTCCTTATGAGCGGTTGCAGCGCCGTTCCTCAGGTTGCAAACGAGGCCAATTGGAGGGACGGTTCGCGGAGGCCGGAAGGCGCGCGGCGAACGGCCATTAGGGCGTGGGAACGGCCGCCTTGGAAGAGGGGGATTAGCCGGTGGAGTCGTCGATGTCGCGGGCCTCTCGTCTCGCTTCGTTATGGCGGTAGTTTTGCCCTTGTTAACAGGCCTTCGGGCTTTCGCGTTGAGCTGCACTGCCGGGCGCTGCTGGAGGTCATTACAGGTATTGGTATGACTGGAGGTGGGAGTGGTGGGGTGGGGTGGGGGGTGTGGTGCATGTACAGACAGATGAGTACACGCACGCGGTATTACCCTCCCCCCTTCCGTCTCCATCTCTTATTCCCTCGCCGGTCTCGTTCACACACGCGTACACGTGTCAGCCTCTCGTTCTCTGTGCCGCCTTCTCCCCCCCCCCTCCCCCTCCCTTCCCCTCCCTCCCCCCGCGAGTAACTCAATATTCCTTGGAAGTAACTCACTTAACAGAACACTATCAGAGCCAATACTTTTCAACTTGCACGCCAAACGAAATTCCGTCACGCCTGCATTGTTGGGCTCAGGAACTCGGGATACACTTCCAATGCATCTTCGTTTACACTTCTCGCGTCTACGCCCCTTCCTTCCTTTGACCTCGTCCGCTCCTCCTCCATTTTCGCTCTTGCTTTTGCTTTCTACGTTGGTCCTCTTTTTTTGTTTTTTGTTTTTCTTTCTGTTTCTTCCTTTAGTCCTTGTTTTTTACGTCTCTGTATATCGTTTTCTTCGTGTTTTTGCTTTTCCTCCTTTGCCTCTCTTCTGTCCATCTCCTCAGACAGTGGTCATTTACTGTGAAGGGAATAAGCGAGAATATGAAAGAACTCTCATTTACTTATCATGATCCTTGTTTCTCAGTGTCCGAGAGAGGAACGTGAATATTTGCTGGTCATTTCTGCTGTGTAATAGTCTTTAACGTGGAAATACTCTTAGCACTCATCTTTGGGACTCTATGTGGCTAGCTCCTTTCTCTCTCTCTCTCTCTCTCTCTCTCTCTCTGTCTCTCTCTCTCTCTCTCTGTCTCTCTCTCTCTCTCTCTCTCTCTCTCTCTCTCTCTCTCTCTCTCCCTCTCTCTCTCTCTCTCTCTCTCTCTCTCTCTCTCTCTCTCACTCTCTCTCTCTCTCTCTCTCTCTCTCTCTCTCTCTCTCTCTCTCTCTCTCTCTCTCTCTCTCTCTCTCTCTCTCTCTCTCTCTCTCTCTCTCTCCTCTCCCTCTTTCCCTCTCTATCCCTCTCCCTCTTTCCCTCTCTCTCCCTCCCTCCCTCTCCCTCTCTCTCTCTCTCTCCCTCCCTCTCCATCCCTCTCCCTCCCTCCCCCATCCCCCTACCCCTTCCCCCTCTCCCCCCACCCTCCCCCACCTCCCTCTCCCTCTCCCTCTTCCTCTCCATCTCCCATACACACTCCTCCCCACCTGCAGCTCTTCCCACCATCCACTGTGCCTTTCAATCTCCCCTTTTTTGACCCTCCGCCCGCATCAGGGTACTTATTTATCTCCCCTTTGACAATTATATGGTACTCTGGGCTATTATGTGCTGGTTTGTGGCCGTGTTTGATTTTACGTGTGTGTGTGCTCGAATGGGTGAATGCGTGTGCGTGTGTGTGTTTGTATTGTGTGTGTGTGTGTATGTGTGTGTTTGTATTGCGTGTGTGTGCTCGAACGGGTGAATGCGTGTGCGTGTGTGTGTATGTGTGTTTTTGTATTGTGTGTGTATGTGTGTTTGTATTGTGTGTGTGTGTGTATGTGTGTGTTTGTATTGTGTGTGTGTGTGTGTGTGTGTGTGTGTGTGTGTGTGTGTGTGTGTGTGTTTGTTTGTCTATTTGTGATTGTGTCCGTATCTATATCCGTGTCGTGTCCGTAAGAGCGAGCGAGAAGGAAAGAGAGAGCCAGAGCCAGAGCGAGTGAGAGTGAAGAAGAGTGAGACAGACAGACGGAAAGAACAGGGAAACGATACGAGGCAATAAGGGGTAAACTACATAGAAAAGAGAAACGACACAATGCAGAATAGGAAAACGACGCGAGGTAGAAAAGGGAAGCGACATAGAAAAGGAAAACGACATGATGCAGAAAAGAGAAACGACATAGACAAGAGAAACATGATGCAGAAAGGAGAAACGACATTAGGTAGAAAGGAGAAACGACATAGAAAGGAGAAACGACATTAGATAGAGAAACGACATAGAAAAAAAACGACATAGAAAGAAGGAACGACATTAGATAGAACGAGAAACGACGTAGAAAAGAGAACCGACATGAGACAGAAAAGAACACCTCCGGACGCCCTTCTCCTCCCTCCCTCGAGCAAGGAACCGTGCCCGCCCGTGCCAAGTGACTGCCAGAGCGGGGCCTGCTGAGTGAGCTGTTCTGCTTCGTTCCTTCGACTTTATGGCTCCTTCTCCCCTTTCCTATTTTCTGTCTCTCACCCCTTTCTTATTTTCTGTCTGTTTCCCCCTTTCTTGTTTTCTGTCTCTCTCCCCTTTATTTCTTTTCTGTCTCTCTCCCTTTCCCTATTTTTCTGTTTCTCTCCCTTCTCTATTTTCTGTCTCTCCCTCCTTTCTTGTTTTCTGTCTCTTAACCTTTCCCTATTTTCTGTCTCTCCCT
>NC_091553.1:8930085-8932585 GCF_042767895.1 Penaeus vannamei
TGTTGTGTAGTATAACGTTACCGCAATTAGCTGTAGGATCAAACACCATGAATATTTCATGTCCTCAGCCGCTGCTGCCTCATCCACGCTTCTCTCTCTTTCTTTATCTCACTCTGTCTGTTTGTCTATCTGTCTCTCTCTTTGTCTCTCTCTCTCTCTCTCTCTCTCTCTCTCTCTCTCTCTCTCTCTCTCTCTCTCTCTCTCTCTCTCTCTCTCTCTCTCTCTCTCTCTCTCTTCATTTTCTCAATTTTTCTTTCACTTTTCATTTCCTCTTCCTTCTCAATATCTCCGTTTGTCTTTTTCACCCATTTCTTTCCTTCTCTCTGTGACACCCACGCATACGACTTGGATTCGTGGTCTAGAAAATCACGCCTGTCGGGCATATTTTGGTAAATGCCCTGCTATGCCCGTGGTTGGGAGGGAGGGAAGGAGGGAGAGAGGGAGGGAAGGAGGGAGAGAGGGAGGGAAGGAGGGAGAGAGGGAGGGAAGGAGGGAGAGGCAGGGAGAGAGGGAGGGGGGGGAGGGGGGAGAGGGAGGGAGAGAGGGAGAGGGAGGGAGGGAGGGAGGGAGAGGGAGGGAGAGGAAATACGAAAACAGAGAGTGTGTGTGTGAGAGAAAAGAGGAAACAGAGGATGAAAAGAGACCAGTGAACTCTAGAGAGAGAGAGAGAGAGTGAGAGAGAGAGAGAGAGAGAGAGAAAGCGAGAGAGAGATAGAGAGAGAAAGAGAGAGATAGAGAGAGAAAGCGAGAGAGAGATAGAGAGAGATAGAGAGAGAAAGCGAGAGAGAGATAGAGATAGAGAGAGAAAGCGAGAAAGAGAGAGAGAGAGAGAGAGAGAGAGAGAGAGAGAGAGAGAGAGAGAGAGAGAGAGAGAGAGAGAGAGAGAGAGAGAGAGAGAGGCGCCTCTTCGCTCTCCCACCTACCTGTACATGTACACGGCATCGAACTGAACGGTGTCTATGTGGACGAGGTGGAAAAATCTATAACGGCCAGAGGAGAAAAGATCTTAACACGGTCGCCATTTTGCGAAGCTCAGCATTTTTTGACAATATTTCTTTTTCTGATAAGCGTGACGTGGTTTTATCCAAGGAGTATTTTTTAATCGTAATGTAACGCGTTCATCCCCTTCTCTCTCTCTCTCTCTGTCTCGCCCTCTCTCTGTCTTCTCTCTCTCTCTCTCTCTCTCTCTCTCTCTCTCTCTCTCTCTCTCTCACACACACACACACACACACACACACACACACACACACACACACACACACACACACACACACACACACACACACACACACACACACACACACACACACACACACACAAACGAGCACGCGCCGTTTAATTAAGTACACCAACATGATACAGTACATAGCTTGCAAATCCCGTTGGAAGCTTTTGGCTTACACACTTGCACATCTGCCATCGGTATGGAAGGACAAAAAAAAAAAAGGAAAATGACTGCGGATCGAACCCTGGCGGAGACGGAGAGAAATGTGTTCGCATCCCCGCCTCGATTCCGCCCCTAATCCCCGAACGAACGTCTCGCGGCCAGAGATCCCAATCAGTTAGATTTCCGGAAGCGATTGGGCGTGACAAGTTGTCTCTTTGGCCGTGAACAAGGGCGTCCTCGGGGGTCTCTCGTGGCCCTGATCTCGCGACTTTAGAGCCAAGGTCGCACTCGTCTTCTCTTCTCTGCCTTGGGATCCCTCAACAGCCTCGCCGATGTCAGGTCAGTTGGCTTATCAGAGGCTGTGCTTGACCAGACTTCGCCGAGGTTGTCTAAGTATCTCAGGACAGAGAAGGCGAGGGTGACCTTAGCTTCAGTGGAGCAGTGACCTCTCGAGTGGCCAGGCAGAGCGCCCCGGCTGCGTTCGTTATCTAGCGCCCTCGAGTGCCATATGCCCGATGCCAGCGTCCGTGGCCTCCTCTCGCGCCTGTGGCCTTATTCTGCGAGGACGTGAGGGGTCACTGTTTAATGGGTAGTGGGGGGGGGGGGGTTAAGAGGATGCGGGAGACGGTTGACTTGATAGCGCGGGCGTGGGCTCCATTACGTTCGAATGCGAGAGATAGAGGGCGAGATGGCGGTTGCTGGCAGGACGCGACGTTAATTCCCCCCACGTGGTTTTTATTCATGACGTCACGGGCGGGCATAAAAATGTAGTGACGTCATGCATTGTGCATACAAATAAGACAGTTTAGCTGCAGCATTTCTTGATGAGAGAGACAACTGTTTAAGTTCCAGGACGCGAGCTGATGTCACGCTGGTGTAAAGGTGATGATATCACTGAGACTGCATAATCTTAAAGAGAGGGAGGGGAAAGGAGGACTGAGAATGCGAAGAGCAAAAGGAAAGATTAGAATGGAGAAGAGAAAGGGAAAAAAGAAAAGAAGGATAAGAAAAGGAGAAGTAGAGAGGGATAACTTGTTATGTATGTGTCCTTGTGTGTATAAAGAGAGGGAAGGGAGAGGAGGACAGAGAAGGCGAAAAGCAAAGGAAAGATTA
>NC_091553.1:8937585-8940085 GCF_042767895.1 Penaeus vannamei
GCTTCTATAGTGTAGAATAACCGTCGGAACAGCGCGGAATGTTCACGTTCTAGTCGATGGCGAACACTATCAGAATATTTTATTTCAGCATTGGTCACAGTTATTGATATTGTTCTTTGCTCATTAATTATCGCTCTCTCTTATTCCTTGCGCAGTTTTGCTACTTTTCCTCTGCTGTTTCGTCGACATTCCTGGGAAGCTTTCTGCATCGATCTGACAGTTCTTTTATTATTCCACGCATTTATTATTCACTTTTTGTGTCTAATTCATGGGGTTTACTTGTTTCTTTTTGTTGTTGTTTTTTTGTTTGTTTTTGTCCACTCTCTTTTCAAATATTTCTTAATGTTTCTTGTTCTCGTCTCCGTCTCTCTTCACATTTCTTCTTCTCGCTTCATTCTTTCTTAATGCTTTTCTTCTTCTCGTTTTCCTCTTTCTTAAATTATCTTCCTCTCGCCTTCCTCATTCTTAATATTGCTTGCTCTCGCCTTCTTCTTTCTTAATACTTCTTCCTCTCGCGTCCTGCTCTATTATTATTTATTCCTTTCGCCTCCCTCTCTCTTAATATATATTACTCTCTCTTCCTTCTTTCTTCCTCTTCCACCTTCTTCTTTCGTAATATTTATTCTTCTTCCTCCTCCCTCTTTCTTAATTCTTCTTCTTCTCGCCTCCCTCTCTCTTAATTTTTCTTCCTCTTCCCCCTCCTTCTTTCTTAATATTTTTTTCCTCCTCCACCTCCCTTTTTCTTAATCATTCTCCCTTTTACCTCCCTTTTTCTTGATATTTATTCCTCTCGCCTCCATCTATCTTAATATTTCTTCTTCTCTCCTTTCTTAATATTTCTTCCTCTCCCCCTTCCTCTTTCTTAATAATTCTGCCTCGTCTCTCATTTTCTTAATCCTTCTTCCTCTCACCGTCCACTTTCATATTCCTTATATCTCTCGCCTGCTTCTCTTTGAATATTTATTCCTCTTCTTCTTTCTTAATATTTCTTCCTCTTCCCCCTCTTTTTTTTAAATATTTCTTCCTCTTCCCCCTCCTTCTTTCTTAACATTTCTTCCTCTTCCCGCCTCCTTCTTTCTTAACATTTCTTCTTGTCCCCTCCTTCTTTCTTAATATTTCTTCTTCTTCCCCCTCCTCCTTTCTTAATATTTCTTCCTCTTCTCCCTCCTTCTTTCTTAATATTTCTTCCTCTTCCCCTCCTTCTTTCTTAATATTTCTTCCCCTTCCCCCTCCTTCTTTCTTAATGTTTCTTCCTCTTCCCCCTCCTCCTTTCTGAATATTTCTTCCTCTTCCCCCTCCTTCTTTCTGAATATTTCTTCCTCTTCCCCTTCTTCTTTCTCAATATTTCTTCCTATTCCCCCTCTTTCTTAACATTTCTTCCTCTTCCCCCTCCTCCTTTCTAAATATTTCTTCCTCTTCCCACTCCTTCTTTCTTAGTATTTCTTCCTCTTCCCCTCCTTCTTTCTTGATATTTCTTCCTCTTCCCCTCCTTCTTTCTTTCTTTTCTTAACAGAAATGTTAAGAAAGAATCTTAACATTTCTTCCTCCTCCCCCTCCTTTCTTAATATTTCTTCCTCTTCCCCTCCTTCTTCCTTAATATTTCTTCCTCTTCCCCTCCTTCTTTCTTTCTTTCTTAACAGAAATGTTAAGAAAGAATCTTAACATTTCTTCCTCCTCTCCTTTCTAAATATTTCTTCCTCTTCCCTCCTCCTTCTTTCTTAGTATTTCTTCCTCTCCCCTCCTTCTTTCTTAACATTTCTTCCTCTTCCCCTCCTTCTTTATTAATATTTCTTCCTCTTCCCCCTCCTTCTTTCTTAATATTTCTTCCTCTTCCCCCTCCTTCTTTCTTAATATTTCTTCCTCTTCCCCCTCCTTCTTTCTTAATATTTCTTCCTCTTCTCCCTCCTTCTTTCTTAATATTCATTAGTCTTCCCCCTCCTTCTTTCTTAATATTTCTTCCTCTTCCCCCTCCTTCTTTCTTAATATTTCTTCCTCTTCCTTCTTTCTTAATATTTCTTCCTCTTCCCCCTCCTTCACCCACGCTTACCTGAATCCCGCGGTCGTTCATCTTTCCATTAGTCAGCGGGCCGGTTAGTGAAACTCATCTGTTTACCCATCCCTCAATCAGCCAGTCAATCAAAGAGCCATCCATCCATCTGTCTGCCCCTCCCTCTCCCTCTCTCTCTCTCTCTCTCTCTCTCTCTCTCTCTCTCTCTCTCTCTCTCTCTCTCTCTCTCTCTCTCTCTCTCTCTCTCTCTCTCTCTCTCTCTCTCTCTCTCTCTCTCTCTCTCTCTCTCTCTCTCTCTCTCTCTCTCTCTCTCTCTCTCTCTCTCTCTCTCTCTCTCTCTCTCTCTCTCTCTCTCTCTCCCTCACTCTTTCCTTCCCTCACTCACTTCCTCTCGCCCTTCTTTTTTTCTTTCCATCTCTCTTCTTTCACTTCTTTCTCCCTCTTGTAATTTATTCGTTGGTTTTATGCGGCTTTGTACAGGCGTCGCTTACG
>NC_091553.1:8947585-8952585 GCF_042767895.1 Penaeus vannamei
ATGAATCCTCTTTAGTTGTGGTGATATCAGCATCTCAATTTAAGACCGTAGATTTTCTTTATTTTTTCTCTTAATATTTTTTCTAATACTTCAAGCAATCAGTTTATTCGTGGACTTTCTGACTGGACTTGTAGGAGTGTATAATTCGACTTCAACACTCGCTACTGGCTATCACGGGCTGCATCGCTATGGCATCCGATGCATCTATCACGCGTGTTCCTTTATGCTAGATCTGGCCATCAACACGCGCTCCGCTGAACCATGAACAACCCCTTTTTCCGAGCTTCTGATGCGTATCGGAATCGCTGTCCCCGAAGCCGCGAGTTAAGGGAACCAACCCGCGCTTCTGCGACCGGTCCCCATGGCAACCCGGTCATTGGAATCTGAAAAAGGGTCATATAATGTATATATGTATATATATATATATATATATATATATAGAGAGAGAGAGAGAGAGAGAGAGAGAGAGAGTGAGAGTGAGAGTGAGAGTGAGAGTGAGAGTGAGAGGGAGAGTGAATGTGAGTGAGAGTGAGAGTGAGAGGGAGAGAGAGAGAGAGAGAGAGAGAGAGAGAGAGAGAGAGAGAGAGAGAGATAGAATATATGTGTGTATGTGTGTGTGTGTGTGTGTGTGTGTGTGTGTATGTGTATGTATGTATGTGTATGTATGTGCATGGGCATGTGTATGTGCATGTGCATGTGTATGTGCATGTGCATGTGCATGTGCATGTGCATGTGCATGTGTGTGTGTGTGTGTATGTGCGTGTGTGTGTGCGTGTGTGTCTGTGTCTGTGACACGCTATAGCATGTTCGTTTAGCGACGCTTAGACCTCGCTTTTCGATCGAGTTGGTAACACTACAGTCAGGGCGATACTCCGGAGGGCCATTGTTGCCAAGTCGTGTCCTCGTGTCAGCCTTCGCCGTGACGCACAACAAATGCCACCGCCTCAACCTACGCGGAGATGTCCATTGTCGCCGGCTGCCGTTCTCATTCTTTCACGAAGGTCAGCGTACTCTCGCACCTGCCGGCGCCACATACCTGACAAGTCATGCACTGCCGCCGCCATCAGGACCTTATACTCCCGGGGCCTCGTCATAAGTCAGGCTCGGGTCCGCGCCTCAGCCTCCGGGCCAATCTGCTCTGGCCGCGGGCATTGGAACCCCCGTGAAGAGGCCAAGCAGATGCGGGACTTGTCCGAGAATACGGTGAGATATCTTCGTTCATGTGTATGCGTTCGTACATTTGTTCATGTGTCTGCGTGCGTTGGTACATACATACATATATATATATATATATATATATATATATATATATATATATATATATATATATATATTTATATATATATATATATATATAAATAAATATATATATATATATATATATATATATATATATATATATATATATATATATATATATATATTTATATATATATATATCCCTCTGTCTGTGTGTGTTTGTCTCATACTGTCTGGCTATCTATGTGTCTGACTGGCTGTGCGTCTCTCTCTCTCTATCTCTCTCTCTCTCTCTCTCTCTCTCTCTCTCTCTCTCTCTCTCTCTCTCTCTCTCTCTCTCTCTCTCTCTCTCTCTCTCTCTCTCTCTTCTCGCTTTCCCAGTCTGACAGTCTGATTCTGCATACGCACGCACGCACTGACAAAGCACCGCCGTTCCACGAACGCTTCATTACGCCAGCTATAATTTGGCTATTAGGTTGGCTGGATGGGGGTAATGATCATTAAGGGCGTCACGTCATTACAGGGATCACTGGCCTCGGCGCAACCTCGGGTTCTCGGCGCGGCTGGCTCCTCCCCGCCTTTCTTGCGCACGCACTCGAACGCACTCACGCACACGCCTACGCACTTCCCACACACACACGCGCAAAAATATATATATATATATATATATATATATATATATATATATATATACTATATATATTATATTATATATACAATATATATATATATATATACATATATATATATATATATATATATACTATATATATTATATTATATATACAATATATATATATATATATACATATATATATATTGTAGGTATATGTATGTATATGCATATGTGTATGTATATGGGAGAGAATGAGTGAGTGAGAAGGATGGAAGGAGGGAGAGAGGAAAGGGAAGATGGATGGGGGAAGGAAGGGAAGGATGGATGCATGGGAAGGGAGGAAGGAAGGGAAGGATGGATGCATGGGAAGGGAGGAAGGAAGGAAGGATACAAAGAAGGAAGGATGGATGGACTAAGGAAGAGAGAGAGAGCCGATAAATAAACAGATTGAAAGGAAGGGCCAAGCAGAAAGTCCGCGCCTGGAGACCGCCGGAACAAAGACCAGAAACCCGACTGGTGCATCGCCGTGGGACAAAGAGGAGGCTCTTCTCGCGTCCTGACTGTCTGTGCCGCCAACTCTACGTCTACGGCTACCTCCACTTTATCTTCGACTCTCTGCTTCTTTCTGTCTTCTCTCTTTCTCCGTATTTTCCTTTGCTTTCAGTCGTGTTTTCTCTTTTCTTTGTTTACTTCAATTCCTTATCTACGTATTTTCCATATTTTTTCTGTTCCTTTTCCGGTTCTACCTTTTCCTCCTTCTATCGCCCCCACCCCCTTTCCTTACTTCATCGTTTCCTTCCTCTCTCCCCGTCGCCCATCCTGTCCCTATACCGCTCCACCTTTTCCTCCTATCCCCCCTTCCTCTTCCTTCCTTCATCACTTCCTTCCTCTCTCCTCCTTCGCCACCCCACTCTCCCCTCGCTCCCTCACCGTATTCCCCTTCCACCTTGCCCTCGGAGTGCCAAAGTTGCCAGAGCGAGTGCCTAACTCCTCCGACAGAAGCGCCTCGAGCCTCCGCACCCTCGACTGGGCCACGGCACTTGTCATGCGCGGCCGAAAGTGGCACCATGACGATCATTATCAGAATTATTCAATTAAGAAGCAAGTAGTGTCGCCTTGCTCTGAGTCAGGGTAGGAGGACCTCGGCCTGGTCTCGTTGTCGTTGCTTTCGTCATCTCGTTTCGTTATTCTCTCACTCTCTCCTTTTCCCAACTTTGCGTCCGTTTTCTTTTTTTCTCTTTAATTCCTCTCGACTTTTATCAACTTTATATCACTTTTTGCTCTCTTTGATTCCTCTCTCCTTTTCCAAATTTCATGTCACTTTTCTCTCTCTCTCTCTCTTTAATTCCTCTCTCCTTTTCGCAACTTCATGTCGCTTTTCTCTCTCTCTCTCTCTTTAAATCCCCTCTCCTTTTCGCAACTTTGCATGACTTCTTTCTCTCTTTCTCCTCTCTCTCCCCGACAGCGCTATAGCGATGACATCATATTTACTATTTTAATTGTCATTACGTTAAAGAATTACTCATACGTTACCGCTGCTTGAGACCTCGTTCTCACGGCGCAGCAGCATCCCGCCCTATGCCTGCGGGCGTGAAAGCCACCGAAAGCGAGTTTTTTGCGCGTTTCGAATGTTTAGGAAGACGGAGGGGTGAGGGGGAGGGGACAGGGAGGAGAGGGAGAGGGAGGGGGAGAGTACGGAGGGAGAGGGAGAGGGTGGGGGAGGGATGGAGGAGGGGAGGGATGGAGGACAAGGGAAGGAGGGAGAGGGAGTGGGAGGAGGAGGGATGACGGGAGGAACGAGGGAAAGGGAGGGGAGGGGACAAGGGGACGGGGGAAGAGGGAGAGGGATGTAGAGGGGTGACGGGGAAGGGGGATTGAGTAGAGGGAGGGGGTCGCAGCGATCTTCCCGGCAAGATGGGAGAGGGAAAAGTTTACGTGCTGTTTTTTGGTTAATTTTCAGAGCTTTTTTTTTTTTTATCTCATGTTTGGTAGGAATTTGATGTAGGTTTTGGGAGTTTTGATCGAGGGGAAGTTGCTGATCGTCAATATTGCACGGCGGTTTCTCTTCGCGCGGGCGGTGGGGGTGGGGGGATGGGGGTTGGGGGTCCGGACTCGGTGACGAATGTTATTCGCGGGTGAGTCTTTTTTTTCTCCTTTCTTTCGGGTGCCGTTTCTCTTTCTTCTCTCTGTCTGTTTGTCGGTCTCTTTCGGTCTGGCTGTCTGTTTCTCCCCTCTGTTTCTTTGCCTACTCTCCTCTCTCTCTCTCTCTATCTATCTATCAATCTATCTGTCAATATTTCTCTCTTCTTTCCATGTGTCACATTCTCATTCCCTCTCCTTCTTTTCGCTTTCTCTTCTCCCTTCGCCTTCCATCCACCTTTCCCTCCGTCTCCCTTCCGTCCCTCCCTCCGCCTTCCTTCCCTCTTTTCCTCCGTCTTCCTTCCCTCCCTCCGTCTCCCTCCGCCTTCCTTCCCTCCCTTTCTCTCACTCTCCTTCCCTCAACGCTCCCCGTACTCTCTGCCCCCCACTTTTTTTCTCTCTTTTTTTGTCTTCGTCTCTCCCTCTCCCACCTTATCTCCCGCCGTAGCCATGTTATAAACTTGATCTGTCGGAGGCTGCATCACGGCCGCGAGCCAATTTATTCCCCTCGGTTTCCCCTCGCAGGAAGAAAGTGCGGCCGCGGAGGTGATTTTGGCGCTCATCTTTCGCGAGGGGAATGCGTCACGGGAGTTTCGCGCCGGGATCGTTGTGGGCAAATTGCGCGAGAGACTAGGGCGGAGGAGGGGTAGGGGTAGGGGGATAGGGGTCGTTGTTTGTGTTTTTGGATTTGTCGGTCTTAATTCTTTGATTGTTTTTCATTTTTTACTTGTTTATTTTTTTCTGCAGTGCTGTTTTTCCTTCTTTTCTTCTTTGTTTAATTTTTCCTCTTCTTCTTCTAATTCTTTCTTATTTATCTTCTCCTGATTTTTCTTCTTCGTCTTCTACTTTTTTTTCCTTTTATTCATCATGATCTTCATCATCGTGTTTTCTACTGTCCTCCCTTCTCCTCTTCCACCTCTTCTTCTTCTTCTTCTGTATCATGTTCTTCATCTTCCACCCTCCTCCTCTTCCACCTCTTCCCCCTCTCCTTCTTCCTCCTCCTTTT
>NC_091553.1:8962585-8965085 GCF_042767895.1 Penaeus vannamei
CCCTGACTCCTTGGCAGAAAAAAGAGACGCTGAACACGAGTAGGTTTATTGAAAGGCGATCGTCTAAGAGGATTTCAGAGCCGTTGCCTTGTGTTTCAGTAAATCTGTTTTGCGTATGGTGTTTTTTTCCCTTTTGTTGTATGAACACGACAGAGTGTTTGGGTTATTCATCTGATCCCTTAGCATGGTGTGACTTCTGTGAGGGTGTTTTCCTTCAAGGTTCGTTAGCGTAGGCGGTGTGCATGCTTTTTTCCTTATCATAAGCTATCGTGTGTTTTGTTCTGGGTGTGAAATCCGTCGGGTTTCCTGCTTGTTCTCTCTTTTATTCTATTTTATTGTGGTCGGCCTGTCAGTTCCAAAAGTTACGACCCACTGCGGTACAGATAATGCGGGCTTTACTGTCCGGTGTTGGAGTTATGGTCCACTATTTGGCTTAGGTGTTATGGCTGTCTTGTTCAGGGGCCAGATTATGTACATTCTAAGTATGTTTTCGAAGCAGCTTCCAGATGCAGAGGATTCTAAGCGAGACATAGTGTGGCCGTGTGCATTTGTGTGTGTGTGTGTGCGTGTGCGTTTTGTTTTCGTATGTGTTGTATTTTTGTTTTTGTGCTTCTTATTTATTATTTCACGGTGGTACGGTCCCTTATGGTGCGTTCAAGGCGATGTAATCCATTAATTGCAGCGTGTAATTGTAGCATAGGGAACGTGCATGGTCCACTGCGGTGGAGTCCGCTTACTGCTTCAGTGGCGTGTCCAGGTGTGAACTGGTATTCGCGTGTGGGCGGAACACTTTATCATATACAAGGGGCGGGAGCGTCTGGCTTCGAAGGGCTTGGCGTCTGTCGAGGACTCGTTGCAGCACCGGCAGCGAAGGCCTTTGAGAGACCGATCGCCAAGGGCAGCGTCGGCGGGGCAATCTGGAGCGCTCGTTCTGGGAAACAAGGGGCTCGACGAGAGGGAAGACGAGAAGAAGAGGAAAGTGAAAGTTGAGAGTTAGGGAAGAAGAGGAGGAAGGAAGGAGGGGAAGAGAAAGGGGGAAAAGGAAGAGAAAGAGGAAGAATGGGAAAAGAAAAGGAAGGAGAGAGAAAAAGGGGGAAGAGGAAGAGGAGGAAGAAGGGGAGCTGGAGGCATGCGAATGGGATTAGTCACAGCGGGTCGGCTTGAATGGGCGACCGTCTCTGGGTTTCGGGGAGTCTCGCAGGGCATGTGCTGCTGGGATGGCGGCCCCGCGCAGGTGTCGGCCTCATCATGCGGCCTCATTTGCATCCGTTCCGCCTCGTCTGCCATGCGCTCTCCCCCTTTTTTCCCCTCTTTTTTTTAAAGGCTAAATCATGCGCTGGAAAGAGATGTTGCACCGCAGTCGGCCGTCCGGGTAAAGATGGTTCAGGAGGGGGAAACTGGTTGTGTAATTAGGGTTTTATGTACCTTATCCGGGCGTATTAAAAGGGAATCTCGGTCGTGTTGCCTTGGTGACGGGCGGCGAGAGGGAGAGGGAGAGGGAGAAGTTGAGGGAGAGGGAGGAAGGGAGAGAGAGGAAGGGAGAGAGGGAGAGGGAGGAAGGGAGAGAGGGAGAAGTTGAGGGAGAGGGAGAAAGAAAGAGAGAGAAAGAGAGAAAGAAAGAGAGAGGGAGAGAGAGAGAGAGAGAGAGAGAGAGAGAGAGAGTGAGTGAAGTTGAGAGGGAGGGAAAGAGGGAGGGAGAGAGTGAAGTTTAGAGGGAGGGAGAGAGGAAGGGAGAAAGGGAGAGAGAGAGAATAAGGGCATTCGAAAAGTCTGGATTTATCTCCGCGGGATCGGGTAGATTTTTAAAAAGGCGTGCAATTTACGCATGGATACTGCCGTCGCCCTCCCGGCAAAAAAAATGGCTCATATACGGTGCAAAATTGCCTTTTACATTTTTGCTTGAGCGTTCTGCAACGTGACAGGAACGGCATAATCGCCGGCGCGTGACCCAACGGCATTCTGAAAGGCCCGTAGGTTCGGGGCTTTTGGACTCGGCCGCGTCATTAGATTATATGGCGGGATTTTTTAAGGACGGCCTCTAAATCCGTCTAAGCATCCCGTACCCGGTGGCACCCGAGGGACAAGGAGCGTGCAGATGCGGAGAGGTGATCAGCTGATCGAGACAGACCGTAGATGGCGTCGCGACCCCAACGCTCTCGAGATCTGCGGCTTCTGAGGGAGTTCGTCGCGGCGTTTGCGAGGGGGAAGGAGGGAGATGGAAAGAGAGAGAGAGAGAGAGAGAGAGAGAGAGAGAGAGAGAGAGAGAGAGAGAGAGAGAGAGAGAGAGAGAGAGAGAGAGAGAGAGAGAGAGAGAGACCCCAACACGAGGGGCGAGTTCTTTGACGACTTTGTCGTGCAAGACAATTCCCAAGACGATGTGCAGATTTCAGGATATGATGTGAAGGGGATTACCCAACATGATGTGAAGGATATTCCCCAACATGATGTGAAGGATATTTCCCAACATGATGTGAAGGATATTCCCGAAGATGATGTACAG
>NC_091553.1:8987429-8989929 GCF_042767895.1 Penaeus vannamei
TTAGAGAGAGAGAGAGAGGGAGGGAGGGAGGGAGGGAGGGAGGGAGGGAGGGAGGAGGGAGGGAGGGAGGGAGGGAGGGAGAGAGAGAGAGAGAGAGAGAGAGAGGGAGAGAGAGAGAGAGAGAGAAAGAGAAAGAGAGAGAGAGAGGGAGAGAGAGAGGGGGGGGGGGGAGAGAGGGGGAGAGAGAGATAGAGAAAGAGAGATACAGAGATAGATAGATAGCGAAATATATATATATATATATATATATATATATATATATATATATATATATATATATATATATATATATATATATATAGAGATAGAGAGAGAGAGAGAGAGAGAGAGAGAGAGAGAGAGAGAGAGAGAGAGAGAGAGAGAGAGAGAGAGAGAGAGAGAAAGAAAGAAATGACAGAAGAGATAAGGAGGAGAAGAAGTTCTCCTTTTGTTTTGGAATCTTTTGTTTTCGTGTTGTATTATTTTTTTGTTTCTTTTTCTCCTCGTTTCAGCTGGGTTTCCGTTACATTCTAAGCACTTTCCTAAGTAGGCTCTTCGTCTTTCTCTGTTTACATTTACTAGATTATGCAATTTAATCCCATTTCGTGTTGTAATCTCAACCTGAACTTGATCTCCCTCCTCTTCCATTTTATTCATTTTTATACGCCTCTTTTATTATTTATTGTTTTTATAGGCCTATTTTTACATGGCTATTCATGTGACGGTTGTGATTTTCAGTGGGTTATGATTAATTTGATAACGTGGTTTCTGTGTGTGTGTGTGTGTGTGTTAGTTTGTGTGTGTGCGTGTGTGTGTGCTTGGGCATGTGCATGCTTGTGTTTGTAGTTTTGTTGTTCACTTAAAGGAAGTGAAGAATAGAAATAAGTTAAAAGAACCCCTCCATGCGTATATAATATATTACAACTGCAATCAATTTGTTCTTGTCCACTTTCAACTTATCCAGAGCTATTTGGCAGCTGTTAAAGAAAGCGCACTCTTATCCTTGTTGGATTCATCCACTTTACTCACGTGTAGCATTCCACTTATTGGGTTATGTTGAAGGATATGTCGTGAGGGAGGTCGGATGGTCTCTTACAATATTCTTGAGGCAGTGTAGGGTTACCCCCCCCCCCTCCACTCTCTATCTCCATCCCCCTTCTCCTTCTACCGTCTTTCTCCACACCTCTCCTCCTCCACTCTCTCTCTCTCCATCCCCCTTCTCCTCCACTCTCTCTCTCTACCACCCCTCCTCCTCCTCCTCCTCCTCCTCCTCCGCTCTCTCTCTCTCTCTCCTCCACCCCTCCTCCTCCTCCTCCACTCTCTCTCTCTCCACCCCGCCCCCCTCCTCGTCCTGTCAGCGGCCTGACCTTCCGTTCACTCAAAGCCTTCCTGCAGACCGAGGACTTACTGGTTCAGGGGGGAGAGAAGGAAAGGATGGAGGGGTGACAGGAGGGTAGAGTGGAAGAAAGGAAGGAAGGAAGGATGGAAAGACAGACAGACAGGTAGACAGGAAGGAAGGAAGGATGGACAGACAGACAAGTAGACAGGAAGGAAGGATAGACAGACAGACTGACAGGTAGACAGGCAGACAGGCAGACAGACAGGTAGACAGGTAGACACAGACAGACATTTTTGTCCATCTATTTAACAATCTCTCCATCCAGAGATACATACATTTATTACATACAAACATAAGAGATACAGGCAGTCATGCGTACATACATACATACATACATACATACATGCATGCATGCATGCGCACAAGAAATAGAGAAAGGCGAGAATGAGAGAGAGAGTGAGAAGAGAGAGTGAATCAGAGTAAGTGAGAGAAAGAAAACATGAGTCAGAGAGAGGAAGAAAGAGAAAGAGAGAGAGGGAGAAGGAGAGGGGCCGCTCAGTGGCTGGTGCCTCTCGTAGCCCTCCCCTCCCCCTTCTCCCCCCTCCTTCCGCGGGATCCCTAGCTCCTTGTAAGGATTTACGGGATCGAGGCACTTCCTGCTGCCACGAGGCTTACCTGCGGGAGAGAGAAGGAGAGGGAGCAGCGAGGGAGGAAGGAAGGCGGGGAAGTGAATCAGTGAGAATGAAGAAAGAAAAAAAATCGAAATATTTATCAAAGAAAGAGAGAGAGAGAGAGAGAAAGAGAGAGAAAGGATTCAGAGATTAAGAAAAATAGAAGAGAAAGAGGATCCAGATAGACAGAAGAAAATGCGGATTCAAATAGACAGACAGAAGGGAAAGAGAATTCAGACAAACAGACGCGAAAGAAACAGCATCCAGAGGGCCAGAGCGCACAAGGAACCGCACTTCACATCTCCGTCCCATGCATTCTCCCGCGACGTGACACCTCGCAACAAATCTCAAGGAGGAACTCGGACGTCACGACGGGAGTCTGTTTCGCGTGCTTCTTTAAAGGGAGGAAATGAAGGCTGCGAGAAAGTGGGAGAAAGGCCAATATCGGGTAGCCCTGTCTCGGTTATGAAGGAGCGACGGTTGTGTCTAAACTGTCTGTTGTATTGGTATG
>NC_091553.1:8994929-8997429 GCF_042767895.1 Penaeus vannamei
ATGTTAGAGTGAGGCGGTTAAAGGGGCGGGGGGTAAGGGGGGTGATCTAAACGAGGCGGGATGGGGGGGGGAGTTTGCGTTTGTGTATGTTTGTGTGTGCTTTGTGTAAGTGCGTGTGTATGCGGTTTATTTGTGTGTGTGCGGTTATTCAAATATGTGTGTATGTCTGCGTTTATGAGTTTGTGACATTCTGTTTTTGTATATTTGTCAATTATTGTTTTTGTTTTTTTTTAATATATATTTACTTTTTTCTGCTTGAGAGAACGCCTGGTCCTCGAGGAGCGCTGATCAAAAGGGCGCGAAGAGGAGGAGGAGGAGGAGGAGGAAGAGGAGGGAGGAGGAAGAGGAGGAGGAGGAAAGGGAGGGGAGGAGAGGAGAGGAGGGAAGGAGGAGGAGGAGGAGGGGGAGGAAGAGGAGGAAGAGGAGGAGGCGGAAGCGCGGGTGAAATGCGACCAAATGTTCGAGTCCCTTCGTTAAGACTTTTCCGATATCTTGGTGACGTAGTAGGAAGTCGCCCTTATCTTGCGACGTCGAACGAGGAAGAGGAGGAGGAGGAGCTGAAGGGAAGGGGGGATGAGTAGGAAGAGAAAGAGAGGAAGAGGAAGGGATTGAAAGAAAGGGGGGAGGGAGGAGGGGAAAGGGGAGGGGAGCAAGATGAGTGAGTGAGTGGCATACATGGACAATTTTTTTCAATGTATTTTTATTTTGTTGTTGTTGTTGTTGTTGTTGTTGTTGTAGTTAAGGGACTATGGAAGAACTGGACTGGGAATTTTTAAAAATATGGTTAGTAATGAGATGAACAGATAGATTTTATAACAAGGTAATAAGGATACGATGAATGGGTAAGGAAGGCGATGAATAAATAGACTTATTACAAGGGAAGGAAGGAAGGGAAGACGATGAGGAATGGGTAAGGAAGGCGACGAAGGAAGAACAGTAAGAGGAGCAAATGTCTAAGAACGATGGTTATGTTGCTTTCTAGCAATTATAATAATTATAGAAATAAAATAATAGAGGTACTACTACTGCTAATGATAATGATAATAGTAATAGTAATATTTAATAGTAATAGTAATAGTGATTATAACAGTAATGATAATAGTAATGATAATGATAATAATAATGATAATGATGGTAATGATAATAATAATGATAATGATGGTAATGATAATAATAATGATAATAGTAATAATGATAATAATAGTAATAGTTATAATAGTGATGATAATAATAATGACAATGATAATAATGATTATGATGATGATGATAATAATGAACATAAACTTAAAAGCAGGAAAGAAAGCGACATAACCGCGGGAAGTAAGACATTGGATATGCTTTTCAAAGTAAGACTGGCATGAACCTCTCGTAAGTGGAAGTGCTTGCGAAGAGCGAGAGAGGGAGGGAGGGAGGGAGAGAGAGGGAGAGGGAGAGGTAGGGAGAGGGAGAGGGAGAGGGAGAGGTAGGGAGAGGGAGAGGGAGGGAGGGAGGAAGGGAGTGGAAAGGGGTGAGGGTGAGGGTGTGGAGAGAGTAAGAGTGAAAGTGAGAGTGAAAGAGAGAGCGAGAGAGAGCCATGGCCTTGTATTATGACAATCGGGAGTGTGGGCCAGGTGGAATATTCATCAAGGGGGGGGAGGGGGACTCGGGGGGGGGGGGTGAGGGGGGTCGTCTTTTGGGCTCGAGCGAAAGGCGTTCACTGGGTCGCGGTCGGATTTTCCAACTTTTTTCGTCGAGTTAGCCACAAGTTCGTCGAGTCTTTTGAGTCTCTTGTGCCAACTTTTTTAATTTATATATTTTGTACGTTTTTTTTTTTTTTTACTTATAGAGGCAATAATTTTCAGTTTCATTTTTCTTTCTTTCTTTTTGTTTCCCGCGATGGCGAGAGAAGTCACGTATTAAAACAAAGTCGCATAATTAGAAAAATGATTATTTATCATTATTTATTTCCAGATGTTATTACAGTGTAGCGATCTAACGAGTGACAGCAGCAGATGTTGCATAGTTGAAGAGTTGAGGTTTTTGAAAGAAATGTAGACTTAAAGCCCTTGCTTCCTTTTGAGAGGTAGGACGTAAGACAAGGTCGTAGACGAAGAGGTGTGGGGTGGGGGCGGGTAGAGGGGAGGGCACGTGTTCCATTTTATATAGCTGGATTTTTTTTTTTCTTTCTTTTTTATGGACCGAGATACGTGATTATTCATTCAGCGATTCTGAAAATGTATTATAAATGAAAAGACGGTAAAGTGTGTTGCAGCTATCCATTCCGACCGAAATGGAAAGGAAAAAGACAACATGTAGTCTCTCTGTGATTGCTTCATTTTATTTATGCTACTACTACTACTACTAAAAACTACTACTACTAAAAGCTACTGCTACTACTAATAATATTACTACTACTGCTGCTATTACTGCTGCTGCTGCTGCTACTACTACTACTACTACTACTACTACTACTACTACTACTACTACTACTACTACTACTACTACTACTACTACTACTACT
>NC_091553.1:9007429-9009929 GCF_042767895.1 Penaeus vannamei
GAGGGAGTGGAGGGAAAAGGAGTTGGGTGGAGGGAGTGCAGGGCAAAGGAGTTGGGTGGAGGGAGTGGAGGGAAAAGGAGTTGGGTGGAGGGAGTGGAGGGAAAAGGAGTTGGGTGGAGGGAGTGGAGGGAAAAGGAGTTGGGTGGAGCGAGTGGAGGGAAAAGGAGATGTGTGGAGAGAAAAGGAGTTGGATGGAGGGAGTGGAGGGAAAAGGAGTTGGGTGGAGGGAGTGGAGGGAAAAGGAGTTGGGTGGAGGGAGTGGAGGGAAAAGGAGTTGGGTGGAGGGAGTGGAGGGAAAAGGAGTTGGGTGGAGGGAGTGGAGGGAAAAGGAGTTGGGTGGAGGGAGGAGGAGGGAGCAAGGGTGGAGGTCCTGTCGAAAGGGGATCAGCAGGAGGGAGAGGAGCTAATGAGTTTGAGTGGAATTCGTCAGTTGATTGATAGGTTTAGATATGGTGAGGGAGGGAGGGACGGGGAAACAGATAGAAGGAGAGAGGGAGGGATAGGAAGCGGGATAGGGAGAGGGGGAGGGGGAGGGAGGGAGAGGGATTGGGAGGGAGGGAGGGAGAGGGATTGGGAGGGGGAGGGAGGGAGAGGGATTGGGAGGGGGAGGGAGGGAGAGGGAGGGAGAGGGAGAGGGGGAGAGAGGGGAGAGAGGGAGAGAGGGGAGAGAGGGAGAGGGAGAGGGAGAGGGAGAGGGAGGGAGAGAGGGAGGGAGGGAGAGGGGGAGAGAGAGAGAGAGGGAGAGGGAGAGGGGGAGGGAGGAGAGGGGTAGTGGCTGGAAAGGGATTATGGCCAGTATAGCGAAGGGGGGAGGGGAGGGGGAGGGAGCAGGGCGGAGAGGCGATGAAAGAGAGAGAGAGAGAGAGGGTGGGGTGGGGGGAGGGCAGCTCACTCACTCTAACTCCGACTTCATTACCTGATATTAAAGGGACACGAACATGCGGACCGTTCAGGATCTTCGGATGTGCCTGGCTCGTCACAGCAGCAGTGCCGCCGCCGCCGCCGCCGCTGCCGCCATCACCCCCACGTTTTTCTCTCGACTAGGATACAGCTTCAGGTCACGTGATCGCGATGATGGTGGCCCGCTGTCGAATCGATGAGAGGGAGAGGAGAGAGGGAGGGAGAGGGAGCGGGATAGGCATAGAGATTGGGAGAGAAGGAGAGGGAGAGGGAGGGAGAGAAGGAGAGGGAGAGGCGTCACTCGTCACGCCTCACTCGTCCTCCTATGACTGATGCTGGCGAGACTTCCGGGTGAGCGTCCGGTCGCGGAAGGATCTGTTTCGCTATTTTTTTTCCTTTTTTTTCTTTTCTAGTCGTCTCCTTTCGCGAAATGCTTTTTTTTTTCTTTTCTTTTCCTTTTTTTTTATTCCTCGGTCCTCGCTTCACACACCCCTCCCCCTTTCGCCGAATGGATATTTTTTATTTCCCTCGTTGTGTCTTTTGTTTTAATGTCCATGGCAATTGTTTTTATTTGTTTTTTTCTTTATCATTTTGTTTTCATTTCGTTTGGGGGTTCTTCGTGATTCCATTCCTTCATACTATTTTTCTTCTTTCTCTCTCTCTCTTTTCATCATCTCGACAGTAACGAAGCGAGACGTTAATTAAATCACAACGAAGATATGAAAGACGGGAGGGGAGGAAAAAAGAAAAATAAATGGTCTTCCTAGAAAGAGGTTTTGGTAATAGCCGGTCTGAGGGGGGTCGGGCGAGGGGAGGGGGAGGGGGGGGGGACTCCGCTCGGTGAGAAGTGGCAGATTTGAATGTCTTGTTTGGGATGGGATTTAGGAGGGACGAGGAAGGCAGTTTAAAGGAAGGAGGGGAGGAGGGAAGGTGAGATAAAGGGGGGAGGAGGGAAAGTAAGATAAAGGGACGAGGAAGCAGTTTAAAGGAAGGGGGTAAGAGGGAAGATAAGATAAAAGGGGAGGAGGGAAGGTAAGATAAAGGGGGAGGAGGGAATATAGGATAAAGGGGGGAGGAGGGAAGGTGAGATAAAGGGGGGAGGAGGGAAGGGAAGATAAAGGGGGAGGAGGGAAGGTAAGATAAAGGGGGAGGAGGGAATATAGGATAAAGGGGGAGGAGGGAAGATAAGATAAATGGGGAGGAGGGAAGGTAAGATAAATGGGGAGGAGGGAAGGTAAGATAAAGGGGGAGGAGGGAAGATGAGATAAAGGGGGAGGAGGGAAGGTAAGATAAAGGGGGAGGAGGGAAGGTAAGATAAAGGGGAGGAGGGAAGGTGAGATAAAGGGACGAGGAAGGCAGTTTAAAGAAAGGAGGGGAATGAGAAGGAGTGGAGGAAGTTAAAAGGGAAGTAGGTTTAGAAGAAAGTAAAGAAATGGAGGGGGAAGAGAAGGAGTGAAAGGAAGATCAGATAAACGGATGTAGAAGGAAGTGAGAAAAAAGGAAGTTGATTAGGTATTACGATGAGGGAGAGCAAGGGAGACGGGGGCTTCTTCCTCGCCGTGAGAAGGGGCAGATTTGAATGTCTTGTTTGTCTTAGGAA
>NC_091553.1:9014929-9017429 GCF_042767895.1 Penaeus vannamei
TTCCGATGTTCGAGTCCGGGACTGAGTGCATTGCTAGGAATTCGTGTCCGTTTTCAATTATTTTGCTTTATCAATTTGTTATTATAATTTTTATTAGTTTATCGTTATTGTTTACTCGTTTATTTTTTTTATTTATGTAGAGGGGAGGCGGGAGATAAGATGAAAACCCGTATCTTCCCTTTAAAGGAAAACAAGAAGGCTAGCGTTAATATTTTTCCATTTTCCTTTTCTTTTGTAATAAATAGTGAAAAGAATTTTTATTTACTTTGGGAGAAAAATGAAAAACTTGAAGAGAGAAGGGGAGGGGATTTTAATTAGCTTTAGGCCTAGGTAACAAAAGAGGGAGACGCTTGTATGTGAGGGTGTGACTGCGTTTGTGTGCGTGCGTTTGTGTGTATGTATGGGAAGGGATGTGTACTTGTGTTTGTATGTTAATGAGTGATGGAGGTATGAACAGGCGAGAGAAAGGAAAGGAAGGGGGAGAGGGAGAGAGGCGGGGTGAAGAAAGGGAAGTGGGAGAGGAAGAGGAAGAAGAACGAAAGAGAAACAGAGACAGTGAAAATGAAAAGGAGACAGAAAAAGAACAAGTGAGAAAGAAGGAAAAAGGGAGGAGAGAAAGAAAGAGATCAGGAAGCAAGGAAAGAGAGGAGTAGGAGAGAGAAAGAGAGGAGTAGGAGAGAGAAAGAGAGAAGAAGAAAAAGAGCGTAAGAGAGAGAGAAGGAGAGATAAAAAGAAAAGGACAGAGAGCAAGTTAGGAGAGAAGGAAAAGGAGAAAGGAAGAGAAAGAGAGAACCAGGATAAAGAGAGCGTTGGAGGAGGCAGAGAGGCCGAGAGACAGAGCCATCGAGAGAATGAGAGAATGAGAGTGTATGCAGCGAGTAAATTGCGTGCGTGGCGGAGGCGGGGCTGAGGGGAGGATAACACCCCCACTCATAAGTGTCAGGCGAGGGGAACATCAACATTCCTGAAACCACAATATTCACTCCCTCCCCCAGGCCTATAGACTTCACACACAACTAGGCCTAAATAACACAAACACGAGGCCGCTTTTACAGACAGGGAAACGCGCGACTTTTCTCTAAACGGCGTTCCAAAGGGGGGAGGGGGGGGAGACTCCGTTAATTGTGAGGTGTCAGAAAACAACAGCGGAAGGCTCTTCTGTTTTGTTTTTGTTTGAATGTGTTTTTTTCTGCAATCTGGTTCGGGAGGGAGAGAGAAAAAGCGAGAAGGAGAGAGAAGGGGCGAGAAGGAGCAAGAAAAGCTAGAAGGAGAGAGAAGGAGACAGAGAGAGAAAGAAAGAGAAAGAAAGGAAGAGGAGAGAGGAAGAGAGAGAGAAAGAAAGAGAAAGAAAGGAAGAGGAGAGAGAGAGGAAGAGAGAGAGAGAGAGATAATTAATGTTTTGTTTTTTGAAGAAACGGAGTAAACGATATTATCGGAAATTCTGGCAATATGTTGATGATATCCGTAGTGGAGACTGATTATTATTTTTTTTTCTTTCATGTTAATAAAGCAACTTAGTGTGTTTGTAATTAAGGGTTTGATTAATTGCAAACACGGGTTCTTCGTGGGCCTTATGAGGTGGCCTACGGTTGATTGGCGTGATTCGTGTTATTGTTCTGTTGAACGTTTTTGTTGTGGGTTTTGTTATTTGAAGTGTCCGGATCTGTTGGGTATCATTTGGTGTGTGTTTGTGCCGTTTGTGTGTGTGTGGGCAGGGGGAGGAAGAGGAAGAATTAAAGGGAGAGTAAGAGGGATAAAAGGGAGAGGGAGGGGGGAGGGAGAGGGAGGGGGGAAGGGAGAGGGAGTGGGGAAGGGAGAGGGAGAAGGGGAGAGAGAGGGAGAGGGAGAGGGAGAGAAAGAGGGAGAGAGAGAGAGACAAGACAACTTTGTGTTGTTCGCGACACTTTCCTCCCACCCTCTCTCTCGCCCTCGACCTCGCCGTCTCTCACAAGGAAGGGGACCACGTACGAGACATTCCCTCTCGAGGCTCACGTTTCCCCTCATTCGACATTCTTCCCCGCTGGCATTTAACTTCTCCTTCCCTGTCTCCCCTCGTCGTGCCCACCTCCCCTTCACCCTGTCCCCCTCCCCTCCCCTCCTCTCCCCAACGCCCATCCGTGTGTGCCATCGCGTGTTGCCATGGTGTCTGGGTGGAGAGGGGAGGAAGGGGGAATGGGGGGAAGAGGGATAAGGAGGAGGAGACCACGTGTCCCTTCCCCTTCTTCCCCTCTTCCTTTCTTCCCTTGTTCCGTTATCCCTTTTCCCTTCTTCCCTTCCTCCGCTCTTCCCTTCTTCCCTTCATCCGCTCTTCCTCTCTTCCCTTCTCCGCTTCCCCTCTTCCTATCTTCCTCTCTTCCCTTCTTCTCCGCTTCCCCTCTTCCTATCTTCCCTTCTTCTCCGCTTCCCCTCTTCCTATCTTCCCTTCTTCTCCGCTTCCCCTCTTCCTATCTTCCTCTCTTCCCTTCTTCTCCGCTTCCCTTCTTCCTATCTTCCTCTCTTC
>NC_091553.1:9029929-9032429 GCF_042767895.1 Penaeus vannamei
GGCGCAGGCACGTACACCTTCAATCCCATCCTGATTCCTTCTGCCCATTGCACTAGGAATGCGCAACCCCGTCGCCTGGCTTCAGCGCGGCCCGCGTTTGTCGTGTGTTCTGCATGACGAGTGCGGAGCAACTGAAGTGACAGGGTATGCTGGACGTGCAACATGGAGACCAGAGCTACTTCGAATCTACATGTTCCGGGAGCCGACAGTGAGAAGGTTATTGGCCCTTCGCCAGATTTTCTCAGGATGACCACCGAACAACAGCCTGGATCGTTATTCCTCCTGCAGGAGGTCTGTGGTCTACACCAGCGTGGCCAACCGCTTTTCCACGCTGCCGTTTCCCAAGTGCCGTCGTAGCTACGGCTGCCACCCAGCGGCTGTGGTCGTAATGTTGTGTGCCAGCAACCGGCCTCTGTTCTCGGACTGCTGTCGGGTGAGTGGAGATGGGAGTAGAAGGGAAGGGCGGGATGGGTGGATGGGTGGGGGTGTTCACGCTGGATTGAACCATGTGACGCCCGTTGCTCCTTCTGTCGTATACTTGACTGACCGCTAATGGTCATAGCTAACTGCAGGTAGACACAGGTAATGGGTAAACTCTGTCACGCTCCTCTTTGGACGGAGCGCCTGGCCTGCTGGGTGCGGTACTCCTGCGGCCGGCCACTCCCACGGGTCACTCGCGATGCGGTTCGCTGCGGCGGCTCGTTATTGGCCGTTATACAGGTACTTTGCTCAGCGCGCGCTCCAGGTGCGCTAACTGCGGTGTCGGCGGAATCACACGGTCGTAAAACCCGATTTTTCGTTGGATTCGTTTTACAGGTAGATCTAGATTAGTCCCCCCCTTTCGAAGATGCCCTCTGAGACCCGGATGTTGCATCGAAGTAATCAATAGGTGTCAATGTCAGTCCTCCGCCCGCACTCCGAGGGTGAGGAAGGTGGCGTCCTCCGGGGAGACACTCAACCCGAGTTTATGCTTCCCGCCACTCGAAGCACATCGTCTCTGTATGCAAATTAACAACTTCCTGGATATGATGAACCCATGTACTGCTCGGCACGACGGGCCGTGACTCGCATACGGTATTAAGAGGTTAGAATGAAGAGGAACTGAAGGAGGGGAGGGAGGAAAGGGAGAGGGATGGCAATGAGAAGAGAGAGTGATGAAAAGACGTGTAGGTGTAGGCTCTTTGGAGATACTGTGATGTACATGGAGTATCCAAGTAGGCTTCTGGTATATTCTGTCATGTTCTTTCGATGTGTCGGCTTGCAAATGTAATAGGAAGAAAAAAATTATCTTCTGAGAATAATATCAGTTGTCTTTCAAATCTGTATATATTCTTCCCCTTGAAAATTCCTTTTTTTCCTCCGCCTCATTAAAACAAACCCATAATTTGAAATACTTACGGCATAATTTCCGCTTGAGTGGCCGGGACAAACAGGCCGTGAGAGCGAGATGATTTATAAGCGCAGGTCTGCAGCCGGTTACCAGAGCATATATTTTCCTCGGGTTCCCAGGTTTTCCTCCTGAAACGGGAGAAGGAGGGTAGGAGGAGGGAGGGAGGGAGGGAGGGAGGAGGGAGGGAAGAGGAGGGAGGGAGGGAAGGAAGGAAGGAGGGAGGGAGGGAGGGAGGGAGGGAGGAGAAGAGAGGTAGGGAGGAGGAGGGGTGACGGCGACGTATCAAGATGGCAGGTGACAACTGCACTCGTCGCGAATATGTGTGATTGTAAATATGTGTACTCTTTCCGTATGGCGAATGCTCTCTTCTTGGCTTGGATGTAAAGTTTAGGTTAGTTGTCCCTTCTCACGGTTTCCGTTTTCTTCGTTTTTCGTCTTGTGCTCATCGTTTCAATCTATTTTTCTAGTTCATATCAAACGTTTCCGTGCACTTTTCTGTTGATTTCTCTCTCTCTCTGTCCCTTTCCTAATTTCCTCAATTGTTTTCCATCATCATTCTCTCTCCACTTTCACTTTCCACTTCACCCCCCCCCCCCACGACCCCGCCCCCTCTTCCCTTTCCCCGATAACGAGACCGCGACGCCCTCTGAGGGGAACGAAAGGCATCACGTGGGTCCTGGCATTGTGGGGACGGCGGTAGACCACAGACCGCGAAAGCTACTGCGCCTGCGTGGGAGTGCTTTCTGTTCCGTCCGCATGCCGTACGCGTGCCGTCCTCTGTCCGTATGCCGTACGCCGCCCACCGTCCGCATGCCATACGCCGCCCACCGTCCCTATGCCGTATGCCGCCCTTCGTCCGCATGCCGTACGCCGTCCACCGCCCGCATGCCGTACGTCGCCCTCCGTCCCTATGTCGTACGCCGCCCGTCCCTATGCCGTATGCCGCCCTTCGTCCGCATGCTTTACGCCGCCCTCCGTCTGCATGCCTTACGCCGCCCACCGTTCCTATGCCGTACGCCGCCCGTCCCTATGCCGTATGCCGCCCTTCGTCCGCATGCCGTACGCCGCCCTCCGTCTGCATGCCGTACGCGTGCCGTCCTCCGTCCGTAA
>NC_091553.1:9037429-9042429 GCF_042767895.1 Penaeus vannamei
CTCTCTTCTCTAATTATTCTCATCATCTTGCTCTTGTTCGCATTTTCCTTTCTTTTCTTTTTTTTTCCTTTTTCCTTCCTTACTCATTCGTAGTTTTAATCCTTCCTCGCTTTACACCGTCTTTCGCAGGGACCTCTTCTCGTCGCTCGGTCGTCCGAAATTCGATATTTTATTTCCCGTCACTTTCTCCCGCTCTCGGATGTTGGAGTTTGTTGTTGTTGTTGTTGTAGCTGTTAATCATATTCTTATACTCATTATTGTTATGATGAGGAGGATAAGTATAATTATTATTACTATTGTTATTGTCATTATTATTATTATTATTATTATTATTATTATTATTATTATTATTATTATTATTATTATTATTATTATTATTATTATTATTATTATTATTATTATTATTATTATTATTATTATTATTATTATTATTATTGTTATTATTAATTTTATTATCATTATTATTATTGTTGTTTTGGTCTTACTAGAATCATCATCATCATCTTTATATTATTATTATTATCATTATTATTACTGTTATTGTTATTCTTTTGTATACGTTTCTTGTCATTCATGTTTTCTAACGTAATTGTAGGGATAGAGGAAGGAGAAAGGGAACACGAAATAGGAAAAAGAAAATAGGAATGTGAAAGAGTGAAGATAAATGAGATAAGACGAGGAAAGAAGGGAAAGAAAAAAAGAGTCAGAATTGCGTGAGACATTTTTACAGCGTGCAAGTGAGCTGCGTGGATGCAAATGCACGCCCGAGGCAAAATATGAATGAAGATTGACGTGACAAACACTGTAAGAGTCGAACGCACACAAAACTGTTGAATGGAAACTAAAGAGTTTTAAGCGTAAGCTAAAGAGTTGAAAGTAAATTAAAGAGTTGAACGTTAAATAAAGAGTTGATTGTAAGCGAAAGAGTTGAACGTGAACTAATGAACTGAACGTAAACTAAAGAGTTGAACATGAACTAAGGAACTGAGTTGAACGTGAACTAAGGAGCTGAACGTAAACTAAAGAATTGAACGTAAACTAAAGAGTTGAATGTAAACGAAAAAAGTTGAACGTAAACTAATGATATTTTCCAGTAAACTTGCAATATGTTATTTGCGAATATTTTTAAACAATGTAATAATTCGCTAAAGAGTTTACAAGACTTAGTTTATTGTCACTGAAACAGATGAAATTTTAAAAGGGTCATTAGGCAATGGTATCACGAAATGAAAACAAAATGAAATTTTGGAATCTAATTCTAAGCAATCAGGTGAAATGTTAATGGATTCATATTTAACGAATCCAAACATAGAACATACATCAGGGAATTACTTGCGTTCTCTTCTCTTTCGTCTGCATCGTCGTCGTCGTCATCATCTTTATATTCGTCTTCTTCGTCATCGTCGTCGTCATCTTCATCATCTTCGTCTTCATCTTCATCATCATCATTATCGTCGTCGTCGTCGTCATCATCTTTATCTTCGTCTTCTTCGTCATCGTCGTCATCTTCATCATCTTCGTCATCATCTTCATCATTATCGTCGTCGTCGTCATCTTCATCTTCGTCTTCATCATCGTCGTCGTCGTCGTCTTCATCATCATCATTATCGTCGTCGTCTTCCTCTTCCTCTTCTTCGCCTTCGTCTTCATCATCATCATCGTCATCATCATCATCATCATCTTCATTATCATCATCATCTTCGTCGTCGCCAATCATCAGTTTTCTTCCTTGGGTAATCAGAAAGAGGGGGAGAGGAGTGTAGGATGGAGGAGGGGAAGGGAGAAGTTAAAGAATGAAGAGGAAAAAAAAAGAGAAATAAAGAAAAAGAAACAGCATGCGAAAGAGAAATAGGAATGAAAGCCAAGGCGAAGGAGTCGAGGAATAACTCCTCATGGTCTCTCTTATTTCTCCCTTCCCCCCTTTCACCCCCACCCCTGTCATCCCTTTTCCCCTCTTTATCCTTCTTTCCCCCTTTTTCCTTCCAGCTTTTACAGCCTCTTCGGGAGGTGGCAAAGGGGGAAGGAGAGAGAGAAAAAGTGAAAGAGCGGTTCGCTGCCGTACCAGCCCATGAGCCCATGGTGGTCGGCTGCGGTCAGAGAGGAATTCTCGCCGAGGCCTCGATTGTAAACAACTCATGAGGGGAGAGAGTCGAGAGGTAGGGATTTGGGGGGATGGGGGCGAGGGGAGAAGGGAAGGGGGGTAGGGGTGAATGGAGGGGAGAGGGGAAGGGGGTGTGATGATGGGAGAGAGTCGAGGGGTAGGGGTGAATGGAGGGGAGAGGGGAAGGGGGTGGGATGAGGGGAGAGAGTCGAAGGGTAGGGGTGAATGGAGGGGAGAAGGGAAAGAGGGTGAGGAGAAAGGGGTCGGGGTTGGGGGCAAGGGGAGAGAGTCGAGAGGTAGGGGTGAATGGAGGGGAGGGGGCGAGGGGAGAGAGTCGAGAGGTAGGGGTGAATGGGGGGGTGGGGGCGAGGGGAGAGGGGAAGGGGATCGAGAGGTAAGGGTGAATAGAGGGGAGAGGGGAAGGGGGTGGGAGAGCAGGGGGAGGGGGGAGAGGGTCGAGAGGTAGGGATTGAGGGGGGTGAGGGGGTGAGGGGAGAGACTCGAGAGGTAGGGGTGAAAGGAGGGGAGGGGAAGAGGGTAGGGAGAGGGGAGAGAGGATGGGAGGGCTGGGTGCGAAGGGAGAGAGTCGAGAGATAGGGATTTGGGGGGGGTGAGGGGAGAGAGTCGAGAGGTAGTGATGGGGGGGGGGGGTTGATGGGATAGAGTCGAGAGATAGGGATGAATGGAGGGGGGCGAGGGGAGAGGAGAAGGGGTGAGAAGTGAGGAGGGAGGCGATGGGATAGCGGAAAGGGGTGGATTGAGGGGAGGGGTAAGGGGAGAGAGTCGAGAGATAAGGGGGAATGGATGGGGGGCGAGGGGAGAGAGACGAGGGGGGGGGGGTAGGGTGGCCAGGTAAGAGATTCGTGGCGAGGGATAAGGGCAAGAGACAGGGGTGGGGGTGAGGGAGGGTGAGGGGAGAGGACGTTTTTCCTAGTGTAGGAGAAAGTAGATCATAGTTTTTATTTTTTTAGCGTGCTTTCGAGAAGGGGAGAATAGGGAGAGAGTGCGAACATATGAAGAGGAGGAAGGAGAGGGAGAAGAGGAACAAGACGTACAGGGAGACGGAGAGAAAGGAAAAAAAATCAAGGATAAATATATTAAAGGGGGAAAGAGCCATCTTCATCATCGAGATTTTGAAATGAAATCACACAATCGCGATTAAGATTTAGAACCGCAACTGTAAAGGGAGAAGAAGCTCGTCCGAAGGGGGATGAAGCACGCCCGCAGCACTTCATAGATCACCTAAGGGGCAGCGGGGAATCGCAGACTGACTTGTCCCCCTGTCATGAATGGCATGTCATTTATCCCTCCGTTTTTACGCCCCGTACTTTATGGGTCGTGGAGTATCTTTTGCTGTTGTTTTGTTTCCTCGTAAATACCTCGGAAGCTTGGAGGTCGGAATGCTGCGCCTCGTCGTTGCGTTTCGCGGGGACACGGAGCGAGGAGGATGTCATGGAGGATTTCGGATGCGGAGCGAGGAGGCCATGGAGGATTTGGGATATGGAACAAGGAGGAGGCCATGGGGGATTAGGGATACGGAGCGAGGGGGATGTCATGGGGGATTTGGGATACGGAGCAAGGAGGAGGCCATGGAGGATTTGGGATATGGAACAAGGAGGAGGCCATGGGGGATTAGGGATACGGAGCGAGGGGGATGTCATGGGGGATTTGGGATACGGAGCAAGGAGGAGGCCATGGAGGATTTGGGATATGGAACAAGGAGGAGGCCATGGGGGATTAGGGATACGGAGCGAGGGGGATGTCATGGGGGATTTGGGATACGGAGCAAGGAGGAGGCCATGGAGGATTTGGGATATGGAACAAGGAGGAGGCCATGGGGGATTAGGGATACGGAGGGAGGAGGATGTCATGGGGGATTTGGGATACGGAGCGAGGAGGAGGCCATGGAGGATTTGGGATACGGAGCAAGGAGGAGGCCATGGAGGATTTGGAATACGGAGCAAGGAGGATGTCATGGAGGATTTGGGATACGGAGGGAGGAGGATGTCATGGAGGATTTGGGATACGGAGCGAGGAGGAGGCCATGGAGGATTTGGGATACGGAGGGAGGAGGATGTCATGGAGGATTTGGGATACGGAGCGAGGAGGATGTCATGGAGGATTTGGGATACGGAGCGAGGAGGATGTCATGGAGGATTTGGGATACGGAGCGAGGAGGATGTCATGGAGGATTTGGGATACGGAGCGAGGAAGATGTCATGGAGGACTTGGGATACGGAGGGAGGAGGATGTCATGGAGGATTTGGGATACGGAGCGAGGAAGATGTCATGGAGGACTTGGGATACGGAGCGAGGAGGATGTCATGGAGGATTTGGGATACGGAGCGAGGAGGAGGCCATGGAGGATTTGGGATACGGAGCGAGGAAGATGTCATGGAGGATTTGGGATACGGAGCGAGGAGGATGTCATGGAGGATTTGGGATACGGAGCGAGGAGGATGTCATGGAGGATTTGGGATACGGAGCAAGGAGGATGTCATGGAGGACTTGGGATACGGAGGGAGGAGGATGTCATGGAGGATTTGGGATACGGAGCGAGGAAGATGTCATGGAGGACTTGGGATACGGAGGGAGGAGGATGTCATGGAGGATTTGGGATACGGAGCAAGGAGGATGTCATGGAGGATTTGGGATACGGAGCAAGGAGGAGGCCATGGAGGATTTGGGATACGGAGCGAGGAAGATGTCATGGAGGATTTGGGATACGGAGCGAGGAGGATGTCATGGAGGATTTGGGATACGGAGCGAGGAGGATGTCATGGAGGATTTGGGATACGGAGCAAGGAGGATGTCATGGAGGATTTGGAATACGGAGCAAGGAAGATGTCATGGAGGATTTGGGATACGGAGGGAGGAGGATGTCATGGAGGATTTGGGA
>NC_091553.1:9052429-9069929 GCF_042767895.1 Penaeus vannamei
AATGTTGATCAGCTTTTCTTATTAATTCCGTTCCTGGCATCAAGGTGTTGGCGGTGATCCCCAAGACAGAGAATTATGTACAGAATGTGGAGGGTTAAGTGAACGTGGGGAACAGGCTGCCAGAGCTACCCGGGGAATGTACACACAGGCACACACACCAACATTCTTTCTCCCCCGAAGGTTGCAGCTGTCCGCAAGAGGGAGGGAGGGAAGGAGGGAGGGAAGGTTGGAAGGAGGGAGGGAGGGAAGGAAGGAGGGAAGGAAAGCTAAGGAAGGAGGGTGGGAGGGACGAGAGAGAGTGGGAGGGAAGGTAGGGAGGGAAGAGAGAGGAAGGAAGGAGGAGGGTGAGAGGATAGAGAGGAAGCTGGGAGGGTAGGAGAGAGGAGGGAGGAGGAAAGAAGGAGGGAGGGTAGGGAAAGAAGGGAAAGGGAAGCCGGAGAGAGAGAGAAGAGAGAGAGAAGAGAGAGAAGAGAGAAGAGAGAGAGAGATAGAGAGAGAAATGGGCGAAGAAGAAGAGAGAGAGAGAGAGAGAGAGAGAGATGAAAGTTGAGTACTAAGAAGGAGCTGATTGAGGGAAAGTGTGATAGCGATGGGACGAAAAAGGAAACGAGGAAAAGAAAATGAAGAGAGATTGAGAGGAAAATAAATGAAAATGTTTGAAAGCAGAAAGGGGTTTGGGGAAGAAAGGAAGGGAATGCTGTTACAGTTGCTATTGTTATTAAAGTTACATATGTTTCTCTCTTATTGGTTCTGACAAAAATATATATCGTATATACTGTACACAACAATAAGACAATTCTCGATGAATTTGATAATAGTTCTGCATATATTCCAATAATTATAGTTATGATAACGGCCGCTTCGGATTGGTTGGCATTAATATCATTATGATGGATAGTTATCATCATGAAATGCGGTACGTAGGCCAAGTTACCGCGTTGCCAAAAATAGCAGCAGAGAGTCATTTAATCCTCCCCTGTACCCACTGCCCAGATACCCATGCCATCACCAGACTTCTATTCATGTTTGCATAACTCAGTCCCTGTGTATATTCATGTGTATTTTGTTCGGAGAGAAAAACTTGTCTGATGCGCACCTGTTTAATGCACTCTCGTATTTATCCCTCGGTGGAAAAAAGGGTATTGGATAATTATCTCTGCAGACGGTGGTGTTTGGTTCTGTTTTATTAAGCACACAGTTCTAAATGTATTCGGTGTTTACGCTTTAGAAATGGAATCTCTGTCTGTCAGTTCGTTCCTACTGCTTTCCCTCGGTCTCTTACTCTCTCCTTTCCTTTTGCGTTCCTTCAATGATTTGGCCGTTTTTATTTTCTTAAGCTCGTCTGGTTGTCTGTCTGTCCATGCGCTCTTCATCCTCTCCCCCCCCTCACCCTCATTCTCACCTTCTCCTTCCCTCACCCTTATCCTCACTTTCTCCCTCACTCTCATCTCCCTCCCTCACCCTCACCCTCATCCTTTCCCTTTCTCACTCTCATCCTCTCCCTCCCTCACCCTCACTCTCATCTTCTCCCCCCCCTCATCCTCATCCTCTCCATCTCTCATCCTCGTCCTCTCCCTCCCTCACCGTCATCCTTACTCTCTCACTCTTTCCCCCTCACACTCACTCACTTTGATTCAGTTTCCCGCCCTATCTCCTCCCTCCCTCCTCCCCTCTGTTCCCCTCTCCGTTTCCCCTTTCTCTCCTCCCTTTTTCCCGTTTTCTCTTCCGCTTCCAAGCTATGTCAAGGTGTATGTCCGTTTATGTTACCCGCTAAGTTAATATTACGCCGGATGTCCCAGGGGAGAGCTGACAGCTTATTGATTTAGTGAGGGAGAGGGAGAGGGAGAGGGAGAGGGAGAGATGGGGAGGGAGAGCGAGAGGGAGAGGGAGAGATGGGGAGGGAGAGCGAGAGGGAGAGGGAGAGGGAGATATGGGGAGGGAGAGCGAGAGGGAGAGGGAGAGGGATGGGGAGGGAGAAGGGGGATGGGGAGGGAGAAGGGGGATGGGGAGGGAGGAGGAGAGGGAGAGATGGGGAGGGAGAGCGAGAGCGAGGGAGAGGGGGGATGGGGAGGGAAGGGGAGAGGGAGAGATGGGGAGGATGGGGATGGGGAGGGAGAGGGGGATGGGGAGGGAGAGGGGGATGGGGAGGGAGAGGGGGTATGGGGAGAGAGAGGGGAGAGGGGAGATGGGGAGGGAAGGGGAGGGAGAGATGGTGAGGGAGAGGGGGATGGGAGGGAGAGGGGGATGGGAGGAGAGGGGAGGGAGAAGGAGAGGGTGAGGGAGAAGGAGAGGGAGAGGGAGAGGGGGAGAGAGAGAGGGTAAGAGAGAAGTGCACAAAGGGAGGCCCGTTCAATGACGCAGGCCGCTGTTTGATTTGATTTGGCACCGCTAATCAGCCGCGGTTAATCGAGCCGTAAGGAGGGGGGTATCGCGGGATGATAAGAGTTATGGGGAAAAGAGGGAGGGAGAGGAAGAGGGGGGAAAGGAGTGAGGAAGAGGGGGAAAGGAGTGAGGAAGAGGGGGAAAGGAGTGAGGAAGTGGGGGGAAGGAGTGAGGGAGAGGGGGGAAGGAGTGAGGAAGAGGGGGGAAAGGAGTGAGGAAGAGGGAAAGGGGGGAGGGAAGGAAACAGAGAGAAGAAGGGGGAAAGGAGTGAGGGAAAGGGGAAATAGTGAGGAAGAAGGAGGGAAGGAGTGAGGGAGAAGTCGCAAAAGAGTGAGTGAGAGGGGGAACGGACTGACGCAGAGGCACACGGGGAGGGGGAGGGAAAAAGAGAGAAGAAGGGGGAAGATAAAGAAAGGAGACAAGAGAGAGGAAAGGGAGGAGGGAAAGGAAAGGAAAAGAAAAGTTAGAAAAGTCAGGGAAGATATAGAAGGAGAGGGAGGAGGATATGGAGACAAAAGAGAAGCTAAAAACACGAAGGGAAGAAAGAGAGGAGAGCGGGAGATCGAAGAGTTTTCTTTCTTTCTTTCTTTCTCTTTAGTTGTTTTATCAGAGCATAATTTTATATATATTTTTTTTGCCAGCCTTTCATACGTGTCTCATCAACAAAGCTTTTTATATTACTTATTTATGCGTCTAATTCTCATATTAAAACCCTTTTTTAACTTCTCTCTTTGCAGGTAAGCGGATAGAGGTACCCTTTTGGATGTCGAGATGGTGCAAACAAGGTAAGTAAAAGCCATACGAAGAAAAAGGTTCTACTTTAGTGAACATCATTGTTATATATGCACACATGTTTACCTACAGTTTGTGTTTAAGAGACGGGAGTGGCTTTGTAGGTTCTCGCTCGTGAGTAGAAGGTTTTGCGAGTACAGTACGTGGGCAATGGAGAGAATTTATGGGAATGTCGAGCACACTTTATGTTCTTGTCGGTGTTGTCATAGCGGTGTCGGGTGCGAAGCGGCGATAGGGAGGGGTGGGGAGGGGTGGTGTAAGTAAGGGAGAAAAAAAAAGAAAGAAGGGGATGTACTGCGTGAAATGTATGACGAGAAATAACGAAATGAAAAGCGCAATATCTGTCGGGAACAACACCGCGAGCTTGAGTGACTGCCGCAGCCACCCGTCGCACTGTTGTAAATCCCCACCCCCCCTCCACCCCGCCCCCCACTGGTCCCACCCCCCTATCCCCAGCCCTTACATTTCCCCCTTGCCCACCACCCCCTTCCAGATGCCCCTTCTCCTCCCCCCACCTATCCTAGGCCCGACTTTACCCCCCCCCCCTCCACTGTCTACCGCCCCCTTCCAAACGTCCCTCATCCTCCACTCTCCCCTCTACCTTCTCCCCTCTCCCGTCCTTTACGTACAACCAGAAGGTGCCAACTTACACCAGCCATAAACCACTCTCTTGGTACCGGTGGAGAGAAGAGGGGGAGGGGGGGTTAAACTATATCATTTATTTTTTATTTTTTTTATTTTTTACCTTCTGCGTGACGGGGGAGGGGGGGGTGCCTGTAGGTAAGGGAGAAAGGGTGAGGCGGAATAACGATGGTGTAGAGAGAGAGAGAGAGAGAGAGAGAGAGAGAGAGAGAGAGAGAGAGAGAGAGAGAGAGAGAGAGAGAGAGAGAGAGAGAGAGAGAGAGAAGAGGAGAGAGAGAAGAGGAGAGAGAGAAGAGGAGAGAGAGAAGAGGAGAGAGAGAAGACAGACAGATAGAGAGAAGAGGAGAGAGAGAAGATGAGAGAGGAAGAGGAGAGAGAGAAGAGGAGAGAGAGAGAGGAGAGAGAGAAGAGAGAGAGAAGAGAGAGAGAAAAAGAGAGAGAAGAAGAGGAGAGAGAGAAGAGAGAGAAAGAGAGAGAGAGAAGAGGAGAGAGAGAAGAGGAGAGAGAGAAGAGGAGAGAGAGAGAAGAGGAGAGAAGAGGAGAGAGAAAGAAAGAGAGAGAGAGAGAGAGAGAGAGAGAGAGAGAGAGAGAGAGAGAGAGAGAGAGAGAATGTATTGAGAGTAAAAGTAAGAGTGAGAGGGAGTGTTAGGGGGGGGTTTAGCCGGAGGAGGGAAGGAAATAAAGAAGAAAGAAGGAAGGAAGGAAAATGGAAAGAAAGAAAGAAACAAAGAAAAAGTGAAAATAAAATAAAGTAACGAAAGAAAGGAGGGGAATAAGAAAAGAAAGAGGGAGGGAGAAAGAGAGAGAGAGAAAGAGAAAGAGAAAGAAAGAGAGAGAGAAAGAGAAAGAGAGAGAGGGAGGAAGGGATCATATTCAATTAAGCTGAAGTGAGTTGAATTAAACAGCATGTTTCCTGATCAGCTGACATGCTTTTCAAAAAATCAGGGTAAGTAACCGAAGAATTTTACTCACTCCGACTAATTCGACAACTTGGGGCGCTTGCAAAAAGTTTACAAACATCAAGAACCCGAGTACTAGAAATATAACTCCTTAATTAAAATCCCCACATCGTGAGTGTCGCAAAAGGCCGCGCTGAAGCTGAAATGTGCTCTTTAAATTAAGGTCTCCGCTATTTCGAGGCGATTTTAGGGGAAGTTTTTAATACGGGGGAATAGCTGGTTGATGGGACTATGGGGATTTGGCCGGCCTACGCTGCCTGCAACAATGACAGGAATTCAGCGTTGCGTCCAAATATGCTGTCTACATATTGCGTTGGATATCATGGGAGAGGGGGAGAGGGAGGGGGAGGGGAGGGGAAGGAGAGGGGAGGGGAGGGGAGAGGGAGAGGGGAGAGGGAGGGGGAGGGAGGGGCGTGGGAGAGGAGGGGAGGGAGGGAGGGGAGGGGAGGGAGGGAAGGGGGAGGGGAGGGGAAGGATGTGGGAGGAGAGGGGGAAGGGGAAGGATGAGGGAGAGGGGAGAGGGGAGAGAAAGCTATAGATATTAAAAAAGAGAGGGAGAGAAAAAGAAAGACAGAGAGAAAGAGTGAAAGAAAGGGAGAGGGATATGCCTGAGAGAAATAGAGTGAGTGAGGGAGTGGGTGGGTGAGTGATTGATTGAGAGAGCGAGAGAGAGAGCGAGAGAGAGTAGAGAGAGAGAGAGAGAGAAGAGAGAGAGAGAGAGAGAGAGAGAGTAAGAGAGAGAGAGAGAAAGAGAGAGAGAGAGAGAAGAGAAGAGAGAGACGAGAGAGAAGAAAGAGAGAGAGAGAGAGAGAGAGAGAGAAAGAGAGAGAGCAGAAACGAAGAAGCAGAAGCTGAGAGCTAGAGCTAGAGCTAGAGCTAGAGCGAGAGAGAGAGAGAGAGAGAGAGAGAGAGAGAGAGAGAGAGAGAGAGAGAGAGAAAGAGCGAGAGCGAGACAGACAGAGAGCGCGAGCGAGAGAGCGAGAGCGAGCGCCAACAACCCAACACCTGGGGGGCACGGACCATAACACCGGGTTCACGTGTTGATCTCCGGGCGCATAATATTGACGTTAAGCGCCTTCGCCAGAGTTTTCGGTCAGGAGACGCCCGCCATCTTGCCCCCGCCCCCCGCCCCCCCCTCCTGATCTGTGCTTCGGTCTCTCCTTTCCTCATCTCGGGGGTCCTTCTGTATTCCTTCTCGTCGCCGAACAGACTTTATGGCGTCGTAAAAGAAAGTTGTAAATCACTTTGCGGCACCGTGGCACAGCGGTCACTGCTGAGTCCACACCCTACCCCCCCCCCTATTTTTTCTCCGCCAGGTCTCCAACAGCTCCTCCTGCGGCTCCTACAATAGTTCCTCTAACAACACTTTCAACAACTCCTGTAGCTCCTCCAACAACTCCTTCAGCATTTCCAACTTCTTCAGCTCCTCCAACAACTACAACTCCTTCTGTCAGCTCTTCCAACAACTCTTACAACTCCTTCTTCAGCTCCAACAACTACAACTCCTTCTGTCAGCTCCTCCAACAACTCCTACAACTCCTTCTTCAGCTCCTCCAACAACTACAACTCCTTCTTCAGCTCCTCCAACAACTCTTTCTTCAGCTCCTCCAACAACTCTTTCTTCAGCTCTTCCAACAACTCCAACAGCTCCTCCAATAACTTCTTTCAGCTCCTCCAACTCCAACTCCTTCACTCCTCGAAAACCTCCTCCAGCAGCTCCTCCAACGCGACAAGAACAGCCTCCCTCCTTCGCCCTGTCCCTGTCGACGAATGCCTGGAAGCCCTCTCGGAAGAAAAGCCTCGTTGCCAGAGAGGCCTCGGGTTCTAGAGCAGACGGAGCTCGGCGGTGGTTCAAGCCTACGTGTCCTTGTATACCTCAGGCACTCTTCCTTCTTCTTTTTCTTTTATCTTTCCTCTTCTTCTTTCTTCTCCTTATTATTATTGCTTCTTTCTTCTTTCTTCTTCTTCTTCTTCTTCTTCTTCTTCTTCTTCTTCTTCTTCTTCTTCTTCTCCTCCTCCTCCTCCTCCTCCTCCTCCTCCTCCTCCGAGCGCACGAGAGCCACAGCTACTCCCGGCACTCGTGGCACTCCCCCCCACCCTTCCTCACGCCATCGCCGGCACTTCCTGTCCTTTTAATGAACGATAAAACGTCGTGGAGAACTATACATTGACCCAGCTGATTCCTGGGGGTACGCTGCGGTCCACATCAGCTGTCTCGCTTATTTTGCTTAATTCTTCTGCAGTGTTTCTTTTCAGTTTTTCCTTTCTTCTTTATTTATTTAGTTCCATCTTGTTTGTTTATGTCGGCGACCTTATCATCTCCTTGGGTGTAATTCCCTTCTTCTGAAATATTTTTTCTCTCGGTTGCCTTTTGCCTCTTTCTCACCTCCCTCTTTAGCCTTCTTCTCTCTCTCTCTCTCTCTCTTACTTTCTCTATAGGTATCTCTCTCTCTCTCTCTCTCTCTCTCTCTCTCGCTCTCTCTCTCTCTCTCTCTCTCTCTCTCTCTCTCTCTCTCTCTCTCTCTCTCTCTCTCTCTCTATCTATCTATCTATATCTCATTTCTCTCCCCAAACCCCAAGCCTCGATATGCAGTAAAGCGCGACGGTCGCTGGAAAGTATCTTAACAATACAGCGAAGGTGCTCGTAATGGCGGGGTTTGACGACCCTGTCCGCGGCCGTGACAGGGTTTGACTGCGCGCTGCTAGATTAGTTGATCGAGAAGAATAGGAAGGGATAGATTGACGCTTGTGTAAGAGTTCGACGATAAGCGCGGGCGACAGAGGATAGATGAGACCCGAAGAACCCCGAGGGGGATAGATGGGAGACGATAATAATGGCCATACCCGAGACGTGGCTTCTCGGGGATATGGCTCACGCTCTCCGCGATCAAGTACCCGGATGTTGTCGGTCATGCGATACGCGCGTCTCGTGGATGAGTCGAAGGGGATGACACGGAGCGGGGATGTGGGCGAGAGCCTCCTAGATCGGGCGTCTGGGGGGCGGGGGTGTGGATGGGTGGGATAGGTTGTTAGGAGGGGGTGGGAGGGTGATGGTCGTGGATGACGAAGGAGGACGAAAATTTAGGAGGAATAAGAAAAGAGAAGTGAAAAAGGACTGATAACGACATCGACGAGTGAGAATACAAAAGAAAAAAATGGTTATCCTATCAGTATAACAGATTATTTAATTAAGTTGATTGGGATAAAGCTGTTGCCCCCCTCTACCACCACCACTATCGCTACCATCACCACCGCCATCGCCTCCACCTCTTCCTCCACCGCCACCTCCACCTCCATCTCCAACTCCATCTCCTCCTCCTCCACCACCTCCACCTACTCCACCACCACCTCCACCTCCACCTCCTTCACCACCTCCACCTCCCTTCACCACCTCCACCTCCTTCACCACCTCCACCTCCACCTCCACCACCACCACCTCCACCTCCACCTCCACCACCTCTACCTACTCCACCACCACTACCTCCACCTCCTTCACCTCCATCTCCTCCACCACCACCTCCTCCACCACCTCCACCTTATCAGCGCAGCGTGCATTCTCCGGCCGCAATCCCCATGCCAACCAAGGTAACTTTCCTCTTTTCCTCTCCTTCTTTGCATTCCTCCTCCATCCTTCTCACCCCCCCCCCTTCTCTCTCCCCTCCCGCCTGGGGCCCCCGCTCTTAAGGTACACTTTTTCTTAAGTAAAGCTAGAAGTAGTGTAAGAGTCTCTGCCGCATGTAACCTGCAGCAGCGGCGGCGCCCCCCAAGTTTTAATTCTTGCCACTATTACTTTCCTGAGATATTGATAAAGTTTTAGTGGCCGAGAAAAGTTGGGATTTTTTTTCTGTCTCTCTCTCTCTCCCAGCTTTTCGACGGTCGTTCTTTCGGCGTATGAGAGCTACTTTTGCTGGAATAGTGTGTCAAGGAAAGGTTTTGTGTTCTGTATATATATTTCTTTCTTTCTTTCTTTTCTTTTCTTTTTTCTTTCTTTCTTTTTTTTCTTTTCTTTTCTTTTCTTTTCTTTCTTTTTTTCTACTGGTAGTCATTGACTTTGCGAATGTTTTAATAAATGCATGGGTTGTGATAAAGGACTTTCTTCAATTTTTGTGTGTGTGTGTGTGTGTGTGTGTGTGTGTGTGTGTGTGTGTGTGTGTGTGTGTGTGTGTGTGTGTGTGTGTGTGTGTGTGTGTGTGTGTGTGTGTGTGTGTGTGTGTGTGTGTGTGTGTGTGTGTGTGTGTGTTGGTGGAGTGTTGGGGCGAGGGGGAGTTGGCAGTGGTTGACCCTCTCGCTGTTACGGACGCCATTCAACGTCCGCAAATTATTACAATCCTGTAATACGGACGCAATTCCTCAAGGGTGTAGAGATATGTGCGGGGTAGAGTATAAGAAAGGGAAAATGGTTAAAAGAAAGGGGAAAGCGAGGGGAGGAGAGAGGGGAGAAGGAAGTGTAAGAAGATCCGAACGGAAGAGAGAGAGAAAAAAAAAACAAGGGTAAAAGAAGAGAGAGAGGAATTAGCATAAAAAGGGTGATTCTGCAACAAGGCGATAAAAGCCTTTCCACGCGGTGTTTAGGGTTCAAATTTTGGGAAGTGAAACACAGGCCAAAGGAGATAAAAGACAAGAACAAGGAAGGGGAAGCCCGGGACAGAGAAGTTCAGGATCCTTTCAAGGGCCATCGCGAACTTCAAAGGAGGTTAAATGGCGTCTTTTTACAGGGGGACTTGGCGGCGAGCTTACAAAGTGTATATGGGTTTTACATCGCGGTAATTAAGTTCGGTACAAGGCAGGTGAGGGTTCCAGAAGGCAATTTGCAGATTCAGTAAACAAGTAATTAAGGTCTTGGTGGTGAAGAGGCAGGATCTCGGGATGTTTGGCTTAGCAAACAGCTTTCCTTTTCGCTGTGTCTCTTAGTTTCTCTTTCTGTCACTTAGTCTCTCTTTCTCTTTCTTTCACACACCCTCTCTCTCTCTCTCTCTCTCTCTCTCTCTCTCTCTCTCTCTCTCTCTCTCTCTCTCTCTCTCTCTCTCTCTCTCTCTCTCTCTCTCTCAGTAAGAGGGAGAGAAACAGATAAGGAAAAGATTAAGACAGACAGAGAGAGAGAGAAAACGCAACAGTTATGTTTTTTTCTTTCTTTTCTTGTTTATTGACATTAGAGGTTCAGTATCTCAGGTCAGTGACTCCGGGTGCCAGGAAGGAAGGAAGAGGGGAGGAGGAGAGGGGGTGGGGGAGGGAGGGGGGAGGAGAGCGTGCGTTTCTCTCCACCTGTTGCATCAAGCACGAATTTGTTTTCGTCTGGCGTTGATCTCGGTGGCAGGAGGTCTCACACTCGTCGCCTCAGTGTCTGCTTTTTTTTCTTGTTTATTTTTTCTTTTTCTTTTTTTGTGAGAGAGTGAGTGAAGAAGAGGTAGGGAAGAAGATAGAGATAGGGAGATGGAGGGAAAGAGAGAGAGAGGAAAAGGGAGAGAGATAGAAAGGGAGAGGAAGAGGGAAAGGGAGAGAGTGAGAGTGGGTAAGTGAGAGAGTGAGTGAGTGATAGAGAGAGAGAGAGAGAGAGAGAGAGAGAGAGAGAGAGACAGAGAGAGAGAGAGAGAGAGAGAGAGAGAGAGAGAAAAGAGAAAGCGAGAAAAAATGATCAGCTGGAGTGTAGAGAATGAAAAGGAGAAAAGAAGGAAGAGGAAAGAAACAATAACGGACGGACATAAACAGGCCGCAAGGTCACCAATACCGCTTCCAAATACCTTTCCTTTGGCACTCCATTAGTCATTCTATCACAAACGCGAGTGCCACCGTGCGAAGACGAGGAGACAGGAGGGCCGTTTGGCTCTCGTTCGGGTGCCGGCGGGGGAACGTATGGGCTTCCGTGCCCGGAGTGCCTGTGGCCTTGTGCGTTGGCATTGCGCTGCGTGACGCGATGTGTTTGGTTGATGGGAGCTGCTTGATAGGTCGGGCAGGGCAGGCAGGGTGGGGCAGGGTACAGGGGTAAGGGGGGCAGGGGGGGGGGGAGAAAGAGGGGAGTGGGGCGGGGAGTGCCAACCTTCTCACTTAGGCACTGTTGCCAGACTAGCGCACTCGCCGTCTCCCGTGGGCACCGTTTTCTCCCTTCTTAGCGGGGTGTATAACGTGCCTTACGGGTGAAGTTATGTTGATTAGCCGCCTCTTCCTCCCCAAGTGGGATAAGGAGTCGAATCTGTTGGAATTATGCATAAGCTGAAGGGTGAGAAGCTCTGCTGCGACTCTGGGGGAACTGGTAGCTCTGTCGCCCAGGAGGGGTGAGGGTGGGGGGACGGGAGGGCCCTGGAGGGTTGGCGGGCACGGGTGTGTGTGGTAGTGAACAGTAGTAGCGGGCCAGAGTGCCCACGAGTGCCACGCAGATCGTGCCTGGGCTTCGGCTAGGGACAGCAGAGTGCCGTGCGGGAGTGCTGGTGTGAGTGTCGAGGCCGCCGGTGGCAAGTGTGTGCGCAGGATGTGCTGCTTGAATCCTTCCCCATCAGTGAATGGCGTCGGGAAGGATGTCTTTTCGTCGCTTGGAAAAATGTGGTGTTTCTAAGACTCTCGATTTCAAACGGGTTCCGGACGGGAAAGAAAATCGTTACCTGGCAGAGTCTATGGTGTACTGCTAACACGACTCACCACCTGTAGCGACATATACCGTATACTGTTGTTTGCAGAACGTGCGATTCCTCCCCTAGGAATCTTCCCAGCTATCCCTAACCCACAGTACGTTCCCTCGCCCTAAAAAGCCTTAAAAAACGCCGGACTCTGTGTCAACAACGCTGAACATTTACAAAACGTTCATAAAAAAACTCCGGCTAATGGCCCCGGCAAGTGATAAGTGCTTACTCTGTAGATAAGGCCACGAGGCTAAACGGGCGTTGTGTAAACCCCGCTGCCCTGGTCCCCGCCCGCGTCGCCGCCAAGTGCTGTCTGTGGGCGCGTGAGATGCCGTCGAGGGGGAACGGCGAGCGGCGTGGGCGGCGGCGAGGAGGAAACCTAGAATGAGAACGGGAATTTTATAAGCGGGGAAACAACTGAGCAGGAGGGATGCCAGGGAGTGAGAGAGTGAGAGAGAGAGAGTGAAAGAGTGAGAGAAGGAGAGAGAGAGAGAGAGAGAGAGAGAGAGAGAAACAGTGACAGAGACAGAGAGAGAGAGAGAGAGAGAGAGAGAGAGAGACTGTGACAGAGACAGAGAGAGAAAGGGGGAAAGAGAGAAAGAGAGAGAGAAAGTATGTCGCCTACATAACAGAGGAGTATGACCTTTAAAAGCAAGGGAGATGAACTCGCCCATGGAATCTTCTTGAAAAAGAGAAAGTGGGAGCGCGCGCTTGTCCGTGAAACGCGGCGCCATAGACAGTGAGCGTGAGTTGTATCGTAAAAAAATATTGAATATAAAAAACTGGCATACCATTCAGGAAGCCATTGATGAACAGTGTCAGGTGGATACAGTGCCATAGCTATTCGGGTAAAGATTGTTTGTTGGGTATAGTGAGACAGCGATTTACCCAAGTAGAGTGAGAAGAGAATGAAATAAACACCAAGTATTAATGATAAGACAGTAAACAACAACAGCAACAACAACTATTCGTGAAATCGCCGGACGAGAAGACAGTGCAAAGGTCGGGCTTTAATTGGGCAAAGGTTAAGTTTCAACCTCCGCGGCAGTGAGCGAAAGTCAAGGACATGGGTATGAACCACTTAGGAAAAAATATGATCTTTAATACACTTTGTACAGAAGGCGAGGAATGAGGCTAATGACTAGCAAAGAAGCTCTAGCCGAATGGTATAGTGTGTGTGAGGTCATCATCGCGCATGTGTCACAGTCACATCACATTTAAAGATGAGCTTATTTTTCCGTGAATATTTGGGCATTGTCTGCCATTGTGCACGATTCGTGTGATTTTCCTTTTGTTTTATGATTTCTGTATACCTGTAAGTTACTTTATTTCAGAGTAGCGAATGTTTAATAGATTATCGATAGCAAGACTTGACTTACCAAATTACGTAAAATGGAAATTGTTGAATTCCCACTGAGAGATTTGATAGAGATGTTGTAATAGATATGATACGAGATGCTACAAGGGCTAATAAGGAAGCTGACATGGGGGTCGCTGTCTCTGCAATCGTCCGGACGGTATTCGGGCCGCATACTCGACTGGGCATCTTGATATATCCTCACAGCAGTCTTTTGGAGCAACGAGAATGTCTGTGTCCGGCATACTGCGGAGAACCCAATGTTCGTTTCTCGGAAAGAAAAATTGGAGTTGATGTTCCCTAACAGATGTTCCCCTTACGTGATTTCCGTCAATAAGCTTGTCCTAGAACCTGTTTGCTGGACAACCGAATGGTGATGATGGTGATGGAGGTCGTGGTGATTCAAGATATTCAAGATTCTTTAGTTTAGAGAACCTTTTATGCGATAAAACAATACAGCATCCGAACTGGAAGTATGCATGACACTTAGATATTACTGTTTTCTCTGAAATAAGATGGAGAAAGAGGAAAATAAGTGCATCAGCAATGGCCTTTACGTTACTCTTTATATAGCTCATCGTTAGGGACAAGAAAGGTTTCCAGGAAGCCCTCACCCACGCGCTTCTTGCGAACACAACGAAATCCTGGTGGTTTGTAGAGCAATAGTTAGACGACAAGCGAACTATCCACCCCAGTAATAGCTTAGAGGGAGGAGAGGGGCAATAGTTAGACGGCAAGCGAACTATCCATCCCAGTAATAGCTTAGAGGGAGGAGAGGGGCAATAGTTAGACGGCAAGCGAACTATCCACCCCAGTAATAGCTTAGAGGGAGGAGAGGGGCAATAGTTAGACGGCAAGCGAACTATCCACCCCAGTAGTAGCTTAGAGGGAGGAGATGGGGGATAGTCAGACGAACTATCCACCCCAGTAACAGCTTAGAGGGAGGGGGTGGGGTGGGGGGGATCCAGTGCCGTGACGACACCGGTTTTCGCAGATGCTTGGGGGAGACAGGGACGTCCTCCTCCTCCGGGCCGTGGATGCAGCTGCGACGCCTGCATCTCGCGTGGGATCTTCGCGAGGGGGAGGGGGGGGACGGACACCGCGCAAACAAGGGGAAGTCGCGGTGGCATGTGGATGTTGAAGTACTGTATGTACGTGCACGGACAGACCCGAATGTTCTTCTGCAGCGCCAGATATGTGTGACAGTGTGTATATATATATATATATATATATATATATATATATATATATATATATATATATATATATATATATATATATATGTATATATATATATATATATATATATATATATATATATATATATATATATATATATATGTATATCATATGTATGCATGTGTGTAATTGGGCGTGTATGTGTACGTATGTATATATGCATGTATATATGTATGTATGTGTATGTGTGTAATGTATTTATGTTTGTATGTAATATTTGTATGTATCGCTCTGTTTAACCTTCTGTCTTCTATAAACCGTCATATATACGCACGTATTTATTCATCTGTTCATTTGTTTATGTATTTATCTATAAGTATATTCATATTTACCGATTTATTGGTCTATTTACAAACACTCAATAGGAGACAACACAGAAGGTATTAATACCTGGCGGTTTAGTCCAAGTTCTCAAAGCCGGTTTTGAAGATGAAGGAGCTCGAGGGGGGGGCGGGCAAGGGGGGAGGAGGAGGAGGAGGAAGGAGGAGGAAGGAGAGCGGGGAAGGGGGGAGTTGAGGAGGAGGGAGAGGGGGAAGGGGGAGGAGGAGGGAGAGGGGGAGAGGGAGAGGAGGAGGAAGGAGAGGAGAGGGAGAAGGAGGAGGAAGGAGGGAGAAGGAGGGGGAGGAAGAGGAGGAGGGAGAAGGAGGGGAGGAGGAGGAGAAGGAGGGAGAAGGAGGAGGAAGGAGGAGGGAGAGGGAGGGAGGGAGAGGAGAGGGAGAGGAGGAGAGGGAGAGGGAGAGGAGAGGGAGGGAGAGGGGGAGGAGGAGAGGGAGGGGGAGGGGGAAGAGGAGGTGGAGGAGGAGGAGGAGGGAGGAGGAGGAGGAGGGAGGAGGAGGAGGAGGAGGAGGAGGGAAGGAGGGAGGAGGAGGAGGAGGGAGAGGGGGAAGAAGAAGAAGAGGAGGGAGAGGGGAGAGGAGGAGGAGGAGGAGAGGGGGAGGAGGAGGAGGAGGGGAGAGGAGGAGGAGGAGGAGGGAGGGAAGGGGGAAGAGGGAGGAGGAGGAGGAGGAGGGAGAGGGGAGAAAAGAGGAGGAGGGAGAGGGGAGAGTGGGAAGGGGGAGGAGGAGGAGGAGGAGGAGGGAGAGGGGGAAGGGGGACGAGGAGGAGGGATAGGGGAGAGAGGAGGAGGAGAGAGGGAGAAGGGGGAGGGAGATGAGGAGGGAGAGGGGGAGGAGGAGGAGGAGGAGGGAGGGGGTGGGGGAGAAGAGGAGGAGGAGGAGGGAGAGGGGAAAGGGGGGTATGGGATGGTTACATATGACGTCTGCCGTTGACGTTGAGGAAGGACGATGGTAGAAGCCCGTTGCCTCGTATAAAAAAGTGACAGTAAGTGTCATATTTGGCGGACGAGATTTGTGGTCTCGCGTGGCTATTTTTTGATATGTTTGTTTTAAAGATTTTTTTTCTTTGTCTTTTTTTCTTTCTTTTTTGTCGTGTTATGCTATTTTTTGATATGTTTGTTTTAAGGATTTTGTTTTTTTTCGTCTTTGTCTTTTTTTTCTTTCTTTTTGTGTTATGATATTTTTTTATGTGTTTGTTTTAAAAATTTGTTTTTTTTTTCTTCATTTTCTTCGTCTTTTTTTTCGTTTTCTTTTCTTTTCGTGTTATGCGTCATACTGAACGCGGATACATAACTGATGAAGATAATTTTATTTGTCTGTCATCTACATAGTGTATCAGGTTAACTAGTGTGAGTTAGAGTGTTTTGATTATTCAATGAAGATAGTTTGGCGGAATAATTGGATTAGTCGAACCGAAGATCACTCGGGGGTGGAGTCTTTGATCCGGGGGGGGGGGGGGGGGCGGGGGTTTGTAGCTTGTAAGGGGCGGGGATGTAAAGTGGATGATTTTTATGTATTTATTTATTTATTTGTTTTTATTTTTTGTCATAATTCTTTTTTGTTTATATATTTATTGTGATAATTTTTTTTTATTTAATTACTTTTTTGTGATAGTTCTTATTTTTTTTATTTATTTTTTGTATGATGATTCTAGCTTTATAGCGAAGATAAAGAATGATCTTATTTATTATTTATTTATTTATTATTTTTTACTGTATTTATTTTGTTTTATTATTTTTGCATGGTCTCGGAGTCGTCTTTCTCTGTTTGTTTGCTTGTTTGTTGCGCTGTTGGTCAGGCTTGTTTAAAGGGCATGCGATTACGCCAGGGGTTAATTTAGGCCGTTAATGAGAAATTCGTTGATTAATTTAGGGCGTTAATGAGATATTTCTTCTCCGCCTATCGTCTTTTTCCATTATTGAGGGATTGCGAATACGGGAGAAGGGGGAGGGAGAAGAGAAAAAGGGATGGGTAGTTATTAAAGGTTGTTACTCTTTTATCATCCATGTTCTTCGTGTCTCATCCTTCGCACTTTTGCTATATGCACGCTTTATTCGTTGGACCTTCGTTACTCTTTGGTTATCCGCCACCTTCACCATTTTTTTTCTTTCATTCATGTTTAATTCATTTCCACTTTCCTTCCTTCTCTCTTTCCGTTGTTCTATCTTTCTTTCCTTCCTTCCTTAATTCCTTCCACTTTTTCTTTCGTCCTCCCTTCCTTCCTTTCCTTTCTTCCATCTTCATCTTCCTTCTTTCGCTCCTACCTTCATTCTTCCTTTCTATCTTCCTTTTTCCCTTTCTCCTCTGATGCGTCTCCCTCTCCCTGGCTACCCTCCGTCCAAGAGTTATGTTGTTTTGCTGTTGCTGTTGTTGTTTTTGGTGGTAATGCTGGTGGTACTGGTGTTGTTGTTGGAGGTGGTAGTGTTGCTGGTGCTGGTGTTATAGTTGTAGTAGTAGTTGCTGTTGTTGTTATTGTTTTTGTTGTTGTAGTTACTGTTGTTAATGTTGGTGGTAGTGCCTTTGGTGCTGGTGTTGTTGGTAGTGGTACTGGTTCTAGTGTTGTTATTGTTGTTGTTGCAGTTGTTGTTGTCGCGTGTTTGTAAACAGGCCGCCAAGAGCAAGAGGCGGTCGGAAGAAGACGCGAATGTTGCGAGGGATCTTAGGCCCCAGGCGACGCTTCCCCGGGGTCACGTGGGCGGGGCTCGGGAAGGAAAATAGAGTCATGTTGACACTCATAATGTATGCTGTATTTCCCCTCCTTTATTTGCCTCCGTCGGGTCTCGTAGCTGAAAAAAGACAGGAAGTGGAGTAGGAGCGATTGCATAATGCAAACATCGTCTGGGAGTGCGAGTTAGGTCTCGAGGATGAGGAAGCGGTTCAATAAATACTAATTGACTCATGTTTCTTTATGAGGGGCGCGGAGGGAGGGAGGAAGGGTGGGAAAAAGGGAGGGAAAAGGGAGGGAAGAAAGAAGGGGAAAGGGGATGCAATAAGGGAGGGAATGAGAGGGAAAGAAGGAAGGGGAAAGGGGATGCAATAAGGGAGGGAAGAAGGAAGGGGAAATAAAGGGAAGAAGGAAGGGAAATTGAGGGAAGAAGGGAGGGAAATAGAGGGAAAAAAGAGAGGAAAAAGGGAAGAGGGAAAGGAAAAAGGGAGGGAAGAAGGGAGGGAGGGAAAGGGACA